>NW_020537758.1:51463225-51616425 GCF_003426905.1 Ctenocephalides felis
AATTATGTTATTCAAATAAAAACAAAACCTATTTGAGCTCCTCATCAAAGCTAATACAACCGTTCTTCTGCCAAAATTAAGTTTTGGAAGAAATTTTGTACAGCCCATATATATTATAAATTACTAAGATACTAGAATATTGAAAATATTTGATTTCATCTTCCAATTTTATAATATATTTCATTCATAGTTTACAGTTACACATACTTCAATTTAGAAATAAAGCATCATGATGAATTAATCTATTTCGAATGGAAATAATAATATAAAAACATTTTACACTCTTGTGCAAGCATTAGCAAAATTATAAAACCAATTATATAATATTTAAGGTTGGCACTTGTTAAACTGTCGAATGCGGAAATCTGGAAAACACGACATAAGATTATTTTATTTTTATTAATTTATAATAAAATTATACACCTACTGGTAGTTCAACTGATTTTATTTCAACTGTTCAGTTATTTTATTGTATTTAGCTATAAATTTAGTTTTTGTTTTATAATAAAACCTGCTTTGAACACGATTACTTCGATTGCTATGAATATTCTATTAAATTATGCTTCAGTGTCTTTGCTGATAAAGGAACTTATTGTACTTTTAATAATAATGAATAATCAATGTTACCTAGTTAACTGTGATTGGCAAATATACTCGTCATAGAAGGAGAAGTAGTATAGTTTTGTGTATTGACGAGTTTACCCGTCAAGCGTATAAATCCTTAATCTTTGACTATTGGCTACTTAGATTAAAATTTTTGAAATAAAACATAACATTTTTTTAAATTTCGAGATATTTAAAATATTTTGAAGCTATGAAGAAATCTATGAAAATCACGATCTTAAAGATTGGGAATGGACTAAAAATAAAGATAAAAGAAATGATGAAGGGACAGATGAAAATTGATATAGTGGCAGTAAACGGACGTTTTTTTTAGGTCTGAATTTTTTTACTGTGCTCCGAATTGAATGAAATTTGGGAACTAGGTTCATTTTACCCTCAAGTTCAAAAGTGAAAACAATTCGGGTTGCGCCATCACCCCCTGGGGGATAACACCCCTTCTCAATTGTGTAATTACATTTTTTTAAAATAACGTCGGAAATCGATAGAAGAACTAATTATAAGAAAAAAATGTCTCTTATAGTTTTTCAAAAACACTAATGCTTTTCAAGCAAAAAAATATTAAGCAAGATTTGAAAGAGCAAAGTCGTTTTTTATTTCGTTCAAGATTTAATTGTTGTATTTAAAGCCATCTAGTGTCGAGGTTTTACATTTTATGCATTTTGGTGAAATTGGGTTTTATAGTGCTCAACATAAGCTTTAAAATGAGTGCTGTTACAAGTTTTTGCGTGTAAAATGCTGAGCTATCATGCAATAAGAAGCACATACAAAGTTTTTTTTTTTGAATCATGTGGTTTAATGAGCGCCATTCCACCAGAATTAAAGTAATTCACATTCCATCTAGAATTCACTTCATTATAGACTTCTTGATGGATTTTATCAGATTCAAAATAGATTTTTTGTGTTCAAAAATAATCAGATTTTTAATTTTTATTCTGGCTAAAGTTCCAAAGCTCACTTATATACTTTAAATATGATTCTAACTTTATAATTCAATTTATATAATTCTTATAAATATTAGAAAATTTTACAGTATATATAATAATCTATTTGAAAACGTTTAATATTCCTCAACCATTTCATCACGGTACGAGAAGTTCAAGCAATTTGCCCTAAGAAACACCACTGGTTTTATACGGTTTTCTTAACCTAGCAACATCAGAACTTTGTTCTGACGCAGTAAATTTTTTTTATCCATAGTATTTTTATCTCAAAGAGCAATTAATTTTTAAAAATATACACCAAATTTTCAACTTGTATTTGTATTTTTATTACCTACTAAAATTTATTCATTATTCCAGTATGAAATGAGCATTTTACCTCGATTCTGATAAAACTGTGACCAGAGTTCACTAAAATTAAATTAAATTGTTTAATTGAAAATGTTCTTGCGTAAAAATCGAGATATAATTGTTTACTCTAAGAGTCTTATCATTAATTACTAGTTTGAAATAGAAAAATAATGATAGAAAAGAAATTTCTATGTAACAATGAAGAACACACTTAATCACTACGGTTTTATTTTATCACTTAATCTCCATTAATTTCCAACGTGTTTTCATTTAACATTCCAATTTAATTTTTTATCTTTGGTCGACATCTTAACAAATTCTGAGTAGACCGGCATAAAATGTTTATAAACAAGTGTTTATGTATTTAAGGAATTTTTTTCTTTCGCGAGTGCTTAGCACATACTTCAATAAATTGTCTTCGATTAAGATATTTGGTGCGTAAGAATCGAGATCCAATAATTGACTCTAAGGACATCATTATTAATGCGTTTTATTAATTGCGTTATCGTATGTGCTTTGGAGTCTTTTGTGCAATGCAATTTAAAAGCATTGTTGCGAATGCAATAATAGCATCATCTATGATATTGCATTTCTGTTAACGATTACAAAATCGAGATCATTAGCCGATTTTCGATGCTATCGATGGAAGAATCTGCAGATAATTCATCAAGATCGTAGGCAATAATATTGCTTTATTTCTATAAATGGATTTTATGACTTGATTTTATTAATCATTAAGATTTTATTAGATTATCTGTTAGTGGAGTTATATTTTAGACAACATATTAAATTGAATGAAACAACAATCACTTGTATGAATTCAGTTTTTTATAATACAATTTGAAACAATATACTCATACTCAAACATATATGCAGGGTATCCCAAACCTTAACACCCAGCCGAAACAAAATGATAACGTTTTTTTGAAATTGTGAGCTTTTAAGAAATTGCAACCCAAGCTTTTGTATACTATAATAAAACTACGATCAAAATCAATAGCACGATTGCCCCAAGTTTTTGATGAATTATTATATAAAATTATCAAGAATTTTATCAAATTCGCTAACTTTTGATGAATCTTGCGAACATACTTTAGTACATTTTTGTAAAGGAGGTCCTTTAAATTTAAATCTCCAAATCGACCGATATTAAATTTTGGATATGATATTATTGGTGCTGTGCTCGCGATTTCTTAGCTTGATATTTTGTTAGATTGATGGACCAAGAAATTAATTTCACTACATTTTTTCTAATTAGCCATTATTAACTTTCCGTAGGGCAAGTTATAGTAATCGCAAAAAAATCGAAAATGAATTTTTTATATATCTATACGTTCCAAAGGTTTCTGAATATTTTGGCATACCTTAGAAAAAATGGATGTATGTGTGTGTGTGACGTGCTGATTAGTTTTTGGCGAAGGCAGGTCTAACCGTTTCGAAGATACGAGGCAAGAAGTACCAAAAATGGTAACTAAGTTTTTTAGAGAACGGAGCGTCCGATTTTAATAATTTAAAAAACTTTTTATTTGTATTGACGAAATGAACAACTCGTTACATTTTTCGGGAAGCAGGTCCTGCGGCTATGGACTCTCAATAAAAATCAGTTAAAAAAATGTCATTTGGCAGTCAAAAATGTTTATTGGACATATGTACATCAAATTATCAGATATTTTATAGAGATTTTAATATTGTGTACACATTTTGTGTAAATTTTTTTGGGTTCCGTACCAAGATTTCTAATTTTGAAGTTCATTTATATTATTTAAACAAATGTCCTCGATATGTTCGACAGTATTGTATAACCGAATTGTATGATTAAAAATCATTTGGTAAGTACTCGATCGCGAGGCGTTTTAGCAAAAGACAATTTTGCCGTTTCGGAGGTAGGGTGCGAAAAAGGTTGTAAAAACGGTTTAGCAGTTTTTGAGAGAACGGATTATCCGATTAGATTAATTCAAAGAACATTTTGCTTAAGTAGATGGTGTGCAAAAATGCATTTACAGAAAATTTAGTAATTTTGAAAACTTTCAAAAAAAAAATCCAAATTTTCAAAAATTGCCAAATTCTCCAAATTAACAAAAAAACGTTTTTTTGTTAAATTCCAACAAATTTTAAACTTCAAAAAAGTTTTTAATTATAAAAAAAATTCTAAATTATTCTATCTAATAAACGGGCTCTTGTAAAAGTACACATAAGTTGTTTATAAAATATGCTCATCGCCCAATTTAAAAAGCATTTATAAATTGACAATATGTATTTATAATAAATAATCTATTTGAAAATCTTCAGAACAATTATTGATTATTTTTATTCCTCAAATGTTTAATTAAGGTACAGGGAGTTCCAGCAATTTGCCTTAAGGCAGGATGCCATGCGCTTCACTAGTTTAATTGCTTTTTCAGCCACAAACTTTCTTATAAACTAGTTATATATATCTAATAAACTATATTGTAAAACATGTTGTTTTATGCTGGTTTTTAGATAAAAAGGTGTTGATAAAAGAAGTGCTTGTCAATCACCTTGAAAGAGATTATCGGAAAAAATACTTAAAATATTTAAATGATCGTTTTGTAATAAGTGAGTTAGAGAATTGTTGTAACAGTTTTTTATTAAATCAGTATATCTTGAGATGTTGAATAAATAACGACAATAATAATTCTGATAATTTATTCTCCACTCATTTGTAAGAAAATTGACTTGTTTGAAAGTAATTCATTTCATGCATAATGAAAAACTATAATTAAAATAAAGAAAATACTCTGACAATATTATGAAGAGCAATTTGCATGTCTAATAGAAATAAAAAAATATTCTAATATTGCTTAAGATTCTATTGAAAAATGTCTTTTACTAGGTACCCCAGTTACAGATAGTCCCAAGCTCCTTTATATAGTCAATATAATATCAAAATGTATTTGGATAAACTGGGAAATATTCAATGTAGTCTTTAGATGTCGGTTATTGCAATATACATTTCTTTCAAACAATAATAAATGCTATTATGGGATGTACATCCAAAACCCTTAATCTGATTTCGATTTCTATTTTATTCAGGAACGGTTTAATGCTGGAAGTTTTCTATTGCTTTTTCACATCATAGTGCCCAAATAAACAATTAGAAACATACTATTGATCTATTTTTTCAAGCGCAAACAATTGGCAGTATTGCGTTTAACCAACTGTTTTGTTCTAGCAAAACAATATTCGTATTACACCATCGGTCGATAATAATTACAGATGATAATAAATTATTAATTTCAGTATTCTCAAGACATGTATCACAATACATCATAACGTCATAACATCAATGTATTGAGTTTTAACTCAAGTGTATCATTACAGACCACATGTTGTTAAAGGAAAACATTTATCTTTTCACTCGTACAAATAATTTCATTTAATTAAATTTATACTGTTCAATATTTCCCAATAGAATTGTAGAAACCTGGGTTATTGTTCCACCTCGCCTTTGTTAATTATAAATTCATTGCTGAAATGTAGAACCTGGTGCTGTAAATACCTAAACTGAACCAATTTGAAAATATGATTCATAAAACGTGAGCTAAATCGTATTGTGCTAAACAGTCGGAAATATTATTTACGCAATAATAAAGGGAGTTATTCTGATTTCTCACGAAGTTAACGTATAATTAAACGTATATAGTTTAACTTTAATACCAATATCTTAAGTCAGATAAATTCAGACACACCCATTTGAGATTGCAGAATAATCGGATAACTATTACGGGATCTGTATTTTATATGAATATAATTTTTCTGTATGCGAATAATAATAGCTGCTGCACATATTTCATTTCAAATATAATTCATATTGAATACCGAGTCGAATTGACAAGGAAATATGGTTTCCCTTCAGAAGTAAATCGCAAGGTTTACTTATATTTTTATCATATTTGAATTTCACATAAAAATTGTTTTACTAATTTACGGTACGATTTTTTAGTTTAAGTGAAACTGAAAGAGAATTAAATCGATCTAGAGATATAATAGAACTTCTATTTGTGGCATTTTTTATTGGCTTTTTAAGCACTTGTGCATTGGCCTGGCTTTTTTCATTAGGTTATGAAGTATCAATATCTATTACAAATAATTGAGTTAATCAATAAGAATTTATATTTTCAATAACCTACTAAATACTATAATAACTAATTTACGCTCTAAAAAAATTTAGTTTTTTTTACAAATTTTAAATAGTTTTTATCGTACGAGAGTTTTCCGAGAAAATTAAAAAATGTAAATTACAGTGTTTAGACTTTTTTTGTGTAGTAAAAGACAGATATAAATTTAGTCTGCAAATCAAATTAATCAATCTAATTATTTAGATTTTTCAAAACAATCTACTTCAAAATTGTTTAAAATATCGCTTTAATATTGGCAAATATTTTTAATATTGATTGATTGATTGACTGATTGTACCAAATTAGTTAGATTTTTTTATATTCATTATTTTTTTAAAAAAAATCTATAATTAATCTAGTTGAAATTTCAACTAGATGTACGTGACATATTTTTCCTCAGGGCAGGTTGCAGTTTTTTTTAATTTTCAAATCAGTTTTTTTCAAAAAATTTTGCACTCTTCTGTTTATTCTAAAGAAACTAACTTGAGCCAACCAATAATTTCCTAAAACTGATAATAAATAAACGTCGTGAGTTATATAGGGACAAAAAGTCGAAATTCGATTCGCATACACACCTATATTTTTTTTAATTTTGGTGTCAAACGATTCACAATGACTTGAAACGTAGAAAATACATAAAACTATCAAGTCGGTAAAAATATAACATACGAAAATTTGACTTGTTTCTCGGAAATTTGAAAATTAATTTTGTAGACAAATAATCTAACATAATATCAAGCTAAGAAATAGCAAGCACAAGAGCATTGATATGAAAAATTCTTGATAATTTTATATAATAATTCATGAAAATTCGAGGAAATTGTGCTTTTGAAAATTAGAGAACATATTAAAGCTTTATAAAAGTGTAATATTGTAATGGTCATAATTAAATGTTTGGCGAAACAGACTAGGTGTTTTTCTTTAATTTTTTCTTCGGCCATATAAAGAATTATAAATAATCAATAGCTATTGTTGATAGTAAATTTTAAGACTTCATTAAAATTCAGTTCATTGGCGCAGCTTTGCCCTAAAATGGCAATACTTTTAATATAGAACTATCAAATTCATTGTGCAATGAAATACATATTTATTTTTTTATTTGCTTTAGGAACTAAATAGAATATCAATAATTTACTATTGAATATAATCTATTACTATTGATTAATAATAAATCAATCACCTTTTCAATTAATCTATAAAATTACCGTTGTTTTTACAAAATATTGAAGTGAAGGATATGTATTCAAAATAATAACTAATTTTGAAAAGTATTGCTACTTGTGCTTTTTAGTATTTTTGTTACTGATCGGGTGATTCAAGGTTAATTGAAAATAATAATAAGAATAATTACTTACAAAGCCAGCGCAGGACTTTATTTTGTTATATATTATCTTCAAAAAACCCCTTCTGTCCTTTTTTTAAATAGTGTATGTGCTATTTAAATTAACCAACGGAACTTTAAAATTGTAATAGATTAATTGAGCAATCTACTGAGACACAAAATATCAAAATAAAAAGTTTATATGTTATTTCGATCAACGAACAAAATTTTGAAATTACAGTGGCAATTAAGCAATCTTCTGATACAGAAAATATCAAAATAAAAAGTATATTTATTTAGTTAAAGTTGCGAAGACAAAAGTCAAAATCAACATAATTTCCAAATTTATTATAATTTAAATATTCATCAATTAATGTAAGCGACTATGTCAATAATTGTCTTAAATAATACAAAAGTACTTGAGCATTTTTTCCATTTTCAAAAAGATCAAGCAATTGTAGATTATAACTGTAAAAGTCCTTCGTCATTGCAAGCAATTGCCCTTAGACTTAGTCTTAGATTAGGTCTAATATATCATACTAATTGTAAAACTGAGAAGTTCTCATTGGAGTTCTTCTTAGGCATCACTCATAAATATTGTCATTTTAGCTCATAGGAATCTTTATGTATTTCTGATTGCTAAATAAAACTGAGTTCAAAAAAAAAAAAAAAATTGCAAGCAATTTTTATATAAAGTTCAAGTTGTAATAAATATCAAATATTTTGTCTTGGTTTCTATTTCAACTACATATAAAGTGTTTTTCTTAGTGAACACGCAAATAATGTTTTGCATAGTAATTTGTTGGCAACATTATTGCAACAATTATATTGATGTCAATGGGTCTAGTTCTGGGTTATTGCCTCCTGAATTTGATTGTTGGCGGATGTGATTTAGTGAAAGTGAATTTGTGTTCCAAGGCTAAAATATTTATAAGGATCACGTTTTGATATCTGCTGATAGCCCATTAAAGAATTATGATTTGTGTTTAGAAGTTGATTTCTGTTAGCACGTTTCTAAAGTTATTGTTGTTTAAATACAACACTTTCGATTATTATTTTTTTCCTTTTGATAATTATTGTCTAATGTATGATTAAATCTTACACAACATTTCAAAAGTAGGGAGAAGGATCGTGAATGCAAATCAAAAGCACATCTATACAGAAAAATACCAATTTATATATACACACACACACTCACACACACATATATATATATATATATATATATATATATATATATAATATAGGTTTTCAATGTATCTTTACAACTATTAGATGATTAAAACAAGATTGGATAATTCAAAGGTAAATTTATATAATGTAGCACTAAATTTAATAGATGCTAGTTAAAATATTTTAAATTTACCATGTTTTTAAGAAATAATTTAAATAATACAAATATATACCAAAAATTTATTGAACTGAATTCAATCGTCAATTCAAAAGCGAGTAAATTAATTATACTTTTTAATAGGTTTATTTAATAGTTAGATGTACGGGTCAGAAACTATAATTTTTAATTACATTTTTTATTCCTAATTTTACTGAAAATAGTTTTTACGAGTTTTTATGTGTTATACTTTTTGTTTTAAATTATTTTTCTTATCAAGAGGAGTTCTTATATTGTGTAAAAGCAATACTTTTCCTAGTGTTATATTATTATTAATTTTAGTTTATTAGTTTGTTCGTGGAAAATATTATTCACGTCATGATTGAAATTAGCTACGAATATTAATTGTCGATAAAATAAATCGAATATAAATGTCGAGGATTTGTTATATTGCAAGTTCATAGAACTTATGGAATTGTAAAACTTTTATGATTTATTATATTAATATTGTAGAAGTCAAATGAATGTTTTTGCCTATAAATACTTATATATTTGTAAAATCTTATTGACAACTAGTCTATATTATTAAATCATAATTAAATTGATAATACTAATGATAAAGTTCAAAAAATTCTAAAAAAAAAATTATAAACGCTACGAGGTATCAGAAAGTTTTTCTATAGGACATTTATATAAATGATAATATATACTTACTAAAACACCATGCTTTTTTATAAATAAATAGTAAATGTATATATAGGCATATATTACGGTAGATATATATCTAAATATAAATTTATTTGAAAGCATTTAAGACTTTAAGTATTTTAGCCGTCATATAAAATTATGGAATTTATTGATAGAACGAGACATTTTATAATAAATTCTGATATTATTAAAACTTAATTTTTTTGCAAGATATGAAAAAAATGTTACTAGATCATATTAATCTGTTAAATAATACGTAGTATTATATAGTTTAAATTATATAAATTTTCCAAGTTCATAAATAAATGTTTAATCTTGCCAAAGTAAATAGCTGACTTTATTCATTTCCTAATTCAGATCATGCAAAATAAAAAAATAAATACTTTGGAAACTGTTTATACATGCAAAGAGATGTCAAAATGAATTTTCAGGAAATAATTTGATTTAGTCAACAATATGAATACTTAAAAAATCTAGACAACCAAACCCTATACTTATAATAATAATTACATTATTGTATTTATCATAAATGAAACAGTTCCAGTACAGATTCCAGTATTTGTAAAGTTGAGTTCTGTTTGAGTTTTATATGCATACAGATTAATAATTCATATTTATGGATCAGCAAGTATAATTATAATTGCATTCGCTTCACGGTATGATACATATTTGTAATCATTTGAATTTGCATGTTTAGAATAGTCTGTAAACGTTTGTTTCATAGAGAAACTGATGAATAAATTTGCATAAAATAACAAATGGTCGAGATCAACGTCACATCGGTTTATTTCTAACCTACACTGCAAAATTATTTGCGTTTTTGAGAACTTTATCCATTACTGACTTGAGTGTCACAGAGTTCTGTTTATGGTCAATGACAAATCATTTTGATTTTAAATCATTTAAAAAACTGTCAACGAATGATTATTAGAATATTTTATAAATGAAAGCGAACTTTAAAATTTGTCACCTGCCTCATGTGACCCCATGGGCGGAATAAACTGGAACGGCCAGGGGGCAAACCAATGTTTTATTTTAATTTCGAAGAAATTTTATGAAATATTAGCCACATTGTTAAATATAAATTCCATGGGTACTACGCATTTTTTACAGAATTAATGCTGCATATATATAACCTTGATCTTGTCAGAAATATATATTTATCAGCGTAGTTGGAATAACTATTTATTTATTAATCTCTTGTAAAACTGTTTTTTTAGTGAATATACTTATTTGTTTAAACCCTACCGTTTTATAGAGTTTCTGTAACATATCAGAATAATGTGTTAATAAATTTATATTATGGTTGTTAAACGTTAGAATCTTGATACTGATACATTACAAGTCGTTATCATGTTATCTAATTAAAGATAGACGTTCTAAAATGACAGAGCCGCATTTAGTTCAATATATATATTCATAGAAGTACTCAACCGAACTAATCAATTTTTGACAAAATTTAATATGTTTGGATTTTTTATATTTAATATAATTACTACTCTTTCCATAATGAAAATATGATTAATAAACGTCTTTATTGATGATTTTGAATTATTAGCTTTTATTTAAAAAAAATCTTTCAAAATTATCATTACCTGTTTGTATCATTTACCGAGCCTATGGGATAAAAAGACCAGAGGTTGGAAATTTTTGAGAAAAAGCAAAAAACATATTTCTATAAGGAAAAATGCTGTATATGATTAGTATTGGTAATGATTGAATAATAAATATCGTTAACAATTGTTGTTAAAATAACTTCAGTTTATCGTAAGAAATAAAATGATCCAATTTATCCCTGGAATACAAAAACCTCTAAGCTAAACTGAAGCTGATCACTTTTGCTCTCACTATCGATTTGAGCTCAGAAATTCAATCGTCGTGTAAACTGACCAAGACTGTGATTTATTACAAGCTTAATGTCGAGTAAACAATCTTGATTTATAATCAAAATATAAGAGAAAACTAAATTAAATGCAGAAGATACGGAAGAATACACACACACACATGTACACTCATACACATACACACACATGTACACTCATACACACACATATACACACACACATATATATATATATATAAATATAAATATAAATATATATACATATACATATCTTATATATAAAATTCTTCTGTAATAATGTATATCCTTCTAAACGATTATTCAGATTTTAATAAATCTTTCTGAAATTTGTTAATTGAATTTTTTAGGATGTATGTGATTATAAAAATATGGTAATTTGTAGAAATAAACGAAAAAAAAATCAAAAAACGACATGTTGTCGTTTGACATTAAAAATTCTAAAATCTGCCAAAAATTTCAATTTACTTATGAGACTAGACAATATTGGAATATGTATAATAAATTTATGATTATGAATACAAAAAATAAAATGTCTACATTATTACTGCCAAAAAGCAGTTAAATATTAAAATAATATAAGATACAGTATATGTATGGCAGATTGAATGATACACACATAACAGGGTTTGACAAATTAATTCACTTAAAATATGAAATTAAGTAATAATCAGGGCCGGCCTATCTTTGCTGATATTTTTAAAATACGTTAAAAACAAATACAAATATAAATGGGAAAGTAAAGATGAATACATACAATTCGGCCCTCAATTAGGAGAAGTTTAAGATGCAATTTTGGATATCTTAAATAATTAAAAATTGAATTAAAATAATCCAACAAGAAGTTCCAATGTTATGCTATGGTTATGTTCAATAATGAAAGGCTAAAATTTTTTGCTCTCTATGGTTTGCTCAATAGAATAAATCGCATAAAATACCCAAAATAAATAAGTAAAATATTTCAAAAGCCAAATATTAATTATTGCTAAAAATAATAAAACGATAAAACAAGTAACATAATAGGGGGGGGGGAATTAGAAAAAAATGGCATGCAGGCGCTGAGGACCTCTGGAGCGTCCCTGGTTGTAATGTATTTTAAATTATTACTAAGAAAAATGTAATTTAGATATTATCATTACTAAAAACTAGTTAAAGTATTATACGAGACTATAAAAATTATAGGCAACATCATTGGAGCAATTATTTTGGGTAGAAAAATTCAAGGTGATATTGTACTTTTACCGCAGATAGTATATATTATTTTTTTCTGAATTTGTTATACCGTTTAAAAGACTCCAATTTCCAATATTGTGTGGAAATTGAGACTCATCATTTTATTTAAAGCAGGTCTACATTTAACATCGCTCATATTGATGTATATGCATTTTCATGTGAAGAGTAATTTAAAAAACAATAATTATAAACGGTAAATATTATTATAGAATATTTAAAAAATGTAGATATGGATATAGGACAACGTCTGTTCGGTCATCTAGTATATGTATTAAGTAATCTTACTTTATTTTCTGATTATAAACAAGCTTGACAAGAACAAGATATGATATTCACAAATAAATAATATAACATGAAAAATTATAAAATAGTCTTTTTAAAAATGAAGTCCTTAATTATAATAACATAAATAATTTATTAATCAAACTTTAATAAAATCATGAACCATGCATATCATACAAACATTAAATAACGCCTACAAGATGTTTTTCTCTTATTCACTTTCAAATTTTCTCAAAAAAAGCGATTGCACAATGATACTTCATATATTGTTACCGCATTTAATCAAACTTTTACACCTATGATAGTAATTATTTAATGAAAACGCATTCGAAGGTTTATGTCTATGTATAAAATCACACTGGAAGAGTAAAATGAAGCGAAAACAATTCGTTGAATTATTGTTACTGTGAGTTATTTATTTTATAGTACCATAATATTACGCATGTAAGAACTTTCGAAGGTGTCGTAATGTAGGATATGTTGCAAAATATTTACCAAGGATATATGTACTCGTAATATAATATTGTGTTATTACGTAGAATAATAGATCCAAATGTGCGTAGTTTCAAATTATTTCTTGAATAACCATAGCTTCCTAGAAGGTTTATGTGTAAAGTAACATGTATCGGAACAATATAGGAAATGCTGCCATACACTGTCAATCAATATTTTATCGTAAATTATTGATTTATTTTATATGATAACTAAACCAAAGTCTTTCAGTTTTTCTTTGAACGACCATAATTCTCTATTCTACCATCGTTTTTATATTAATTATTTGTAAATGGCACATTGCTGGTATATAATTAAAGTGTTATGCCATAAATTTGATTTCCTAGAATTTTGTGCAATTTCTAATACAGGTTAAACAACTCTATCAAGAATCAAATTCTGCAAATATTCCAAGTGAACAATGTTCAGAGCTTTAAAATATGTCAACTACAGCAGCGTGTTACGCTTTATTATTTTTATTTGAAAGTAGTAAATTTTAATTAAAACTTCATTTATTGATGCATAATTTAATTCGTCGTTATTCAGTATCTGAAAAATATTTATAGTTATCATAATTTCAAATGATTTTTACGAAATGATAGCTACATTATTCATCATTATTTAACTTTATAGAAATAACACGGTATGTAACCTTGATCTGGTATTTTGTCAGAAATATTCCAATGCAGAGTTGAAATAACTATTTATTTAAATTATCTCTTGCAAAATTGCTTTTGGCAACTTAATTTACTTTTTTATTTTCCATTTTTGGGTAACATCTTTGCCAGGACATACGCTCAGATGGATCTTTTTATCACACGCACTTTCATGATCCTAAAGGAGAACTTTGTTTTTGTCAAAAAATCCAATCTGCTAAGTTAATGTTTCACGACGTTTCAAGTTATTTTAAATCGAATGAGACCAAATTTGGCAAAAGTATATGTGTGTTTGTGCCTTTGTGTTTGAACAAATTTTTGATCTTTCATCGACGTTTTCTCAAAAATGGCTGGGCTGATTTCAAAAATGTAAAAGCCATTCGATGCATTTCGATAAGGATAGCATTTGTATATTTTGCGCGACGATAAGCAGAGGCGTTTCTTTGTAAATAGTAAAAAAGTAAAAAAAACGATCCTGAATCGATTTTAAGCATTCAAAAGCTGTTCAAAAGATATTGGTTCGGTAAGATACTGATTAGTTTTTGGTAAAGATCGGCTGGCTTAAGCAAGCAAGTAGTTTAATTTTAAAAATTCATCAAAGTTCGAAAAAAATATTATAGTCAAAATTTGTGTTATAAGTTGCTTTTGTGATATGATGAGTCAAACATTGTTAATTCAATAAACTTTGGAATAACAAACTAAAATTTTAGGACATGCAAGCATGTATATGTAATATAATTAATATAATTAATATAATTACTGATAATTTAAATGTGTTTGAGAAAATTTTCGCAATGTTTAGATTTAATTAAAAGCGAAACTTTATTTTCGAAACAAACAGTTAAAATTTTTATCTAAATGTCCAAGTTTCAACTTGTGTTAATTAAGCCAATTATTACACATTTCGTGAAGTTCATGCAGCTTGCCTTAAGGCTAAATGCCACTTTCAGCTAGTTTAGACTAATAAGTCTTAAACAACATTGTAAGATACTATTAAATGTGAGTGAAATACATGGCGCTAATACGCAATCTAATAAACTTTTGAATACATTATTTATTCCCAATATATTATCTCATGTCATAATAAAAATACATAACAAATTTAAAAATTATTCATGTTTGCATAATATAATATATAAGCGCCTATTTTATAGCTTCATTAAATCATTACTCCAAAGTACCTTTGAGTTCTCGATACCGATGCATCTATATCTAGGCCAGAAGTAACAAAAATTCATACAACTTGTCTTGGAATGCCGTATTATAAAATCTAAATAGATGAGAAAATTTATTCAATTTTGTAATTAACATCTAGTATATCATTCCAATAACTTTGCACCTGAATCTCATTTGGATAATTTTCTTTACGAGATCAGCGATCAAATCCACTCTATATATTATTTAGACTTAGGATCAATTCGTGCGCTTTATATAAATGATATAAATAATATATATATATATATATATATATATATATAATACTAAGATATATTAATAAATTGTATGTAGAGCAAATTCAATATAGTGAACGTGGGAAAATATTGTCTATAATCTATATTATTCAGTTATGGATTTGAGCAGGACGTTGAAAATCATCGTGGTTGTCCGATACATTCTCTAAAAATGCTCGTCAGGACTTTCAAAGTGATTCAATTTGCATATTCTGGCATTTACTTATTAAAATTAAAAATAAATGAGTTCTGCTCTAAGGCAAGTGATTCAGGATCTAATGGACATTCAAAATCAATCCTGAAATTATAATAACCGCATTATTAACAATGTGGAAAATAGTTTGTAGAACAAATGTGAAAAGTCTCCATACAAAATTTATAGAATACAAAACCGTAGTAAGAGCAGAATACTCGGAAATACATTTTTTTATAATATTTGTTTTAACCCAGAACTGAATTAAGTATTTTATTTTATGCTGGCTATGAGATCAAGTCAGATATTGCAAAGCAGAAGCATTGACTTTTCTCATTCGTTTGAGAATTGTTTTAATTCTTCATCAAATTTCAATTTTTTGCTTACTTTTATAAAATTGCTACTCTCGTTTTCAAATATAATTACTCAATTAATAGCTAATATTGAGAAAATTCCAAGACACTAACAACATAAATGCGTTTCCTTTTTCACAATATCATAATTAATATGCCTTTTAAACATTACTTAGATGCAATAGAGTAATTTCTTAATGCAAATGAGAATTAATTTTAGACTCAGAAAATTCGGAATTTCGCAAATAACCGTCTCAATAAGGAAAATTTGCAAAGATTTCAAATGAGATCAGTGCAAAATTATTCTGAATACTTAGGGCGTAACAAATCGAATAAAACTAGAAACCTTTGATTCTAAAGTACAAATACTTGAAAAATAAATTTATTTATGTATAATTGTATTGTTTTAATTAGTTATTTACAAGAATTAATTAATGGTTTCTTAACAATAGTATATTTACAATATATTCATTTATATTAATTCAAAAGATTTTTTAATAACAATCTTTCAACTGTACGAACTAAAAATATTTATAATTATACGATCAATCAGAATACATAAAGGCTTGATTACAATTTATGAATATCAAAAGATAATTCATAGCATTTAAGTGCAGTTAAATGTTTAAACGATGAAATGATCTATTTTTCCATATATTATGGAACATAAAATATAATCGGTAATTAAATACGATACATAAACATTAAGAAAAGTTATGAGTAAAATAACTAGAGTGTTTCATATTCAAGATAAAGTTATTAATTGCATTAAGAAATATATAACCATTTCAATATGATACAAAAACATGTGTGAATTGCAGTAGTAGAAAATGTTCTGAACGAAATATGAATAAATAAATTTTTTGACCAATTTCTAAAAATAATTTAACTCAATAATATAATAATAATGCATAAAAATAAACATATAATTTACACCAAATATTTTTATTGATTACTGAGTACTAAATTTTTCACAAATACTTTAGACAATATCTCCACAAAAAAATTATATCGTTATTTTAGCTGGGAAAACAAGTGTACAGTTTTATTTTTAATGTTATAGGGGTTCTATGCAATAATAGCTACATTATTCAACAAATTCAAAATAAAAACTTGATGAGGACATTTTTTTCCGAGATAACACTTTATATAACCTTGATCTGGTAGTTCGTCAAAAATATTCATTCGCTGAATTGAAATAACTATTTATTTAAAATATTTCTTGTAATTTTTTTTACCTAATTTATCTATATATTTTGACCTAATTTATCTATATCATGTTTAAGGATAAAGGTTGAGTTGGTCCTTCTTACCCTACCCAGATGTAAGTTTTTGTATAAGTTATATAAAAATACTGTTGAATCAAACTTAAAAATAAAAATACATCAAATCAAACATTTAAATAACGTAAATTTAAAAATTATATTAAGGTTTCGTATACTAAACAACAATGCTCACAAGAAAAAATACTAACAACGAAAGAAAATACTTTTGTTACGGATTTTCAAAAATTGCTGTTTATAATGCGATAGCGACATCGTAAGAAAAATGGCTGGTTGTCCTTTTCCCTCTATTTTGAAATAATATTGTTAACTAGGTGTAAGTGGAATTCTGTCTTGCAATTAAGGCAAATTGCTGGAACTTCCCGTATTAAAAATTATTATTTTTTTAAAAACAATTAACATTTTTGAAAAAATTTTACTTCGAAAAAATAAGATTTTTGAGAGACTATAAATTGGACAAAAAATAACTTTTTTTAAAAAAAAAAAATTAATTTTTTTTTAAATTTTTTTCTCCGAAACCGCTAGACCTGCCTTCGTGAAAATTTGATCGGTTCTTCACCTCGTCAATACAAGTAAAATGTTTTTTGAATTATTAAAATCGGACGCTCCGTTCTCTTAAAACTGAGTTACCGTTTTTGGCACTTTATGCCCCGTATCTTCGGAACGGCTAGACCTGCCTTCGCCAAAAACTAATCAGCACGTCTTCTTATAAATACGAATCGAATGTTCTTTGAATTATTCAAATAGGTTGATCGGTGTTTCCGAAATCGTCGACGAAAATTTGTATCCGCACATACATACACACACGCACATACACACACACATACATCCATTTTTTCCAAGGTATGCCAAAATATTCAGAAACCTTTGAAACGTCGAGAAATGAAAAAATTTTCATTTTCGATTTTTTTGCGATTACTATAACTTGCCCTACGGGAAGTTAAAAAAGTTTCTAACTGTACTCATGATTGAAATATCGCTGGAGGACCATGTCACTAACGGATTTTGAGCCCCGCTCTACCTTATTGCGAATTATACTAATATAAAAACTTAGTAACCAATGCAACAGTTAGTACTGATAAGATAATGAGATATGATAATGAAATTGCATTAGAAAAAATATGAAATAATTTGAAATATCTAACATCAGAACTTAGTATCTAGACTTTTTTGTCCTCAACCATTTACGACATCTGCTTAACCATAAATGACTATGTAACAAATCTATCAGCATTCATTACCAGAATGTGTAAATAAAATTCCATTAATGCATACACTCAGCATGTCTAAATAAGTATCGGAATCAATTTTTTAATCCGTGCCCTAATAAAAGTCCCACGTATGCCCTGGGCGTGAAACAGTTCGAGAGCGTTATCTAATGATGAAAGGGATTCCAGTTCTTTCACTTTCCGTCTGTCCGCAAATGAAGGCAAAGCCAAAGCGGCGGTGAAATTGCGTTAAAAACACAATGCGTTAGCCCGCCGGACGTTATTAGCTTCGTTCAATAGATATTAAACGGAGAGCTGTTGATGTAATATTTTGCAACAGGAATAAAGAAACATAAACCGAAAATATTATAGGCTTAAGGAAAGTAGCTTGATTATAGAGATTGTTAAGAACTATTATGTATTTATTATAATATTTTATGATTATCACATTTTCATTAAAATATATTTGTAATTTTATCTTGAATGTTGGTACAATTTATATGAAACTTTTATAAATCGGCCCTAATCTGACAATAAGGGTCGAATCAGGTAATAACTGATTATTATGGAGCGGGTGTTAGTTATGTTTGAACCGCCAACAAGGACAGATTAAAAATAAATAAAAACACCCAATAATGTAAGGTACAATTTAAAATAAAACTAGCATCGTGCCTTAAGACAAATTGCTGGAACTTCCCGTACCAAAAATTATTATTTTTTTAAAAACAATTAACATTTTTGAAAAAATTTTACTTCGAAAAAATTAGATTTTTGAGAAACTATAAATTTGACAAAAAATTACTTTCAAAAAAAAAATTTTTTTTTTTGAAAACAATTTTTTTTGAAAAGAAAAATGTTTTCTTCATTTTGACATATTTTGGAAATTCTGAAGGTTTTTTCAAAGCAATCGTACTGCTTTCACTGCATAAAGGTGAAATATCAAAGCGCGTAAGCGCCGCATCGCTGTCTAACGCGTAAACATTGGTACGGAACCCATGGGAATGTAAACAAAATTTATACAAAAATCTTTATAAAATATCTGATAATTTGATGTGCATATGTCTTGACCGCCAAATGGCTCATTTTTTTACTTTTTCCTTCATATCTCCAAAGTCGTTGGACCTGCCTTTCTAAAATTTTGAACAGTTCTTCATTTAGTCAATACAAATAAAATGTTTTTTTGAATTATTCTAATCGGACGCCTCGTTCTCTTAAAAATTGAGTTACCGTTTTCGGCACTTTTTGCCCCGTATCTTCGGTACGGCTAGACCTACCTTTGCCAAAACCTAATCAGCACGTCTCCTTATCAATACGAATCGAATGTTTTTTAAATTATTCAAATCGGTTGATTCGTGTTCCCGAAATCGTTGACGAAAATTTGTATCCGCACATACATACACACACATACACACACACACATACACACACATACATCCAATTTTTCTAAGGTATGCCAAAATGTTCAGAAACCTTTGAAACGTAAAGATATATAAAAATTTTCATTTTCGATTTTTTTGCGATTACTATAACTTGCCGTACGAGAAGTTAATCAATAGATCTTAAAAAGTGTCTGTTTTTTACATATCAAGAAGAGAACCAATAATTAATATCTGTTCAAGATACATCAAATTTGCAGAAATGACATGCGCTCTGTAAAGATCAGTAGCCTAAATTTTTAAACATGGCGTTTTCTGCCAGTTTTTTTCTTTTAATATTACTTGGGTAGTAGGGGGCTTAAAAGTCCGTATATTTGCAAGTAGAGGAAAACAGATTCACAGCCAGACATCATCTTGATTATTACTACATTGCTATCAATAGATAAATGGCAATGTTTAAAAATCCATAATAAAATTATTTTTTTGCGTTGTTATTTGTTTTGATTGTAAGCACTGCAATCGTTAAGTATACTTTATTAATTTGTATACTTTAAGTATACGTTATTAATTGCTTTATAAGATGTATTATTAATTTTAAGTTAAATTCAACAGTTTTTTTATATAACCTTCACCTGAGCGGTATAAAATGGACCAACTAAATAATAATAAATAGTATAATACTGAAAGTAGCAAATAAAAAAGTTAAAAAAAGCAATTAAACAAAAGATAAATTAAATAAATAATCATTCCACCTTTGCATCAGATCAAGTTTATTTTCTCTGTTATCTCTGTAAAAATATATCCATGATATTTATATTTTGCATTAGTTGAATAATGTAGTTATTATTTCGTAGAATCCATATAAAATTAAAAATAAGACAGTTGACTTCTTTTTTTGCCCTCTGAAGTAATGAGGAACCATGGGGTTAAAGGAACCAACTAAACCTTTACCAGGGCAAAGGTAAATTAAGTTAAAAAAGTTATTTTATAAGAGATAAATTAAATAAATTGTTTTTTCAGCTTTGCTGGTGGATATTTCTGACTAAATACCAGATTAACGTTATTTTCAGTGTTATCTGTTTAAAAATGTACTCATGAATTTTATATTTTGCATTGGTTGAATAGTGTTGCTATTATTTTCTAGAATCTCTATAAAATTAAAAATAAGGCATTAGGCCAAGTAATTTTTTTTGAAAAACAGCAAATCAACACATTTCGACAAGGTTGATAGTTGTTTGATGATATGTGTTATTTGTTGTGATATAATTAGATTGGTGTTAACAATATATTATTTTATATTTAAAATCCAAAAAATTCTATTCTATTTCCAAAATTTTTAATTTTAACATTTTTAAGCATATTTTTAAAGTCAATAAATCGTTTATTTTAGTAATAATTTGTTCGAGAAATCTTTATGCACTTTACTTGCTTGAAAAGTAAATTTCTATGAAACTGAAAGAATTTTCTTAGATTTATTGCTCAGCTCTTGTACAACACTAACCGTAAGTCTTGAACAATTAACTATCACAATGTTTTATTATTACTGTAATATCCAGAAGAAAATTGGTATGAATTATATGCTATTTGCAACTAGAAGCAGTGAATTACAGCATAAAATACACCATTGTACGCAAAATATTACAAATTACACGTATTTTTATGGCTTTTGAATTACTTTAGTCAACTGTAATTGATAGAGAAGTGTTACATGGATTATCTGAAAGCAGGAATATAAACAAGTAATTTTATTGATATTTTATTGTTTTGTATTAAATTTCATTTATTAATATTTCGCAATAAATTGCTGTTAGGATGAATGCTGATATTTGCAATAGTTCATTGATTCTGAATGAACTTTTTAATTATGGATATTGAAAAATAATTTTTAATGTTCATGCTAAATTAAATTGGCACAAAGATATTAATAATTATGAAAACTTAAATGAGTTATTTATTTAACTATTTTAATTAGTAATAACTATTTACTACTCTTCAAGTAAAAGTTTAACTTTTTTTTAATAATATTTATCTACATGAATTTATGTGGAAAAAATTTGTTCACACACACACATACTTTTTTCAAATTTGGTCTCATTCGATTCAGAATGGCTTGAAACGTCGAGAAAATATAAAATTAGCGAATCGGTTTTTTTGATGAAAACATAAATTTCTCCTTCGGGAAGTTAATTTAATATTAGTATTGATATTAAGTATTTTATATTTTATCAAAGGTATCATAAGCTTGACGTAGTTATAAAAAAAACTTGATTTTGCAAATATGATATGATAAAACGGATATTTCATTTTTATGGCATTACTTATTTAGGAACGCTGATTGAAGATATGAACTTTTCGAATAAAACTTTTTACTTCAAATATTTTCAGAGAATCTGTCTTGGTAGGCTTTTCGAGTTATACGAGAAAATCTTGATTTCAGCAGAAATTATCTGTATTAAAGTATTTAGAAATATGTAGAAATGTTAACTTGAATTATATAGATGCTTTATATACAAAGTGTTCCATAACTCACGTCAAGCTAAAGCGGCATATATATTGATTGTAACCATCATGAAAAAATTAGGTAAAAACTATCCCATGCAGTTTGGAATTTATGAGCTTTTAAGTGCCACCAAGAGCTTTAGTAAAATTGTGATCTTTTCTGGATCTTGTGGGTAATTTCTATTATTTTAGTTCTGGTATTTGAACTTTGAATGACACTCAGAAACATTTGAACTTAATTTTTGAGCATTTTTCTGCTTAAATGCATTTTTTACTTCAAAAAATAATGTTCTTTTTGATTTCTTATCGTAAAATTGATATTATTTCAAAATTTATACAATACCATGTCTAATATTTTATAGAATTTATAATTTCCGTAGTTTTTTTCTATTTCGTCATATATACTTTTTATACAAATAATTTCTTCCTTAGAACACTTTTTTTTAACATTTGCCATGAAAAATCATGTCCATTAATTGTATAATAATTAAACATTTGGTGCATCTTGTAGGAAAAATTTCTATCAAATGCTGTTTAAAAGATTTAGATCTAGATCGATTAATTGTCTACTCTTGTATTTTTTGGACCGCAATATTATTATTATTTTTTTTTATTTCTTATAACCAATCTGAACCTTGGGTTCAATGTGGTTATTTGCTGACGGGTACAGGGCTTTTAGAAATTCCCTCAGTGAGGAATTTCTTTACATAAATATATTGATTGTTAATTTATTAAATCTTTCCACTTTCTTTTTAATCTTCTCATAGGAACTTGTTTTAGTAGGACCGTAATATAGGCCACAAATTTAATATGATGACACTGTTTTATTAGTGTGTCAAGTATACATGGTTTTAATTGTTATATTATAAAAAGTCAAATATTTTACGAAGTATTTTCTGTTGCACTGCAGTAGGTACTCCAACT
The DNA here is from genome assembly GCF_003426905.1 of Ctenocephalides felis. Taxonomy (NCBI): domain Eukaryota; kingdom Metazoa; phylum Arthropoda; class Insecta; order Siphonaptera; family Pulicidae; genus Ctenocephalides; species Ctenocephalides felis. The sequence continues at coordinate 51,486,448 of NW_020537758.1, forward strand.
CTAATGAACCATTTTCGATAAAAAAATTATTTATTTTTGAACAGTCATCAGAACTTAAAGGTTCTATGATTTGTGATGTAACCCTCAACTAAATACGTTGGTTATTTATAAATGGCAACTCAAACAGGTTTTCTACAAATATCTCTATGTAATTAATTTTATTTCACAATTTCAGCAATAGTGAAGATCTATTTTTGCTTGGAAACATATTGTGCTATCAATATTTCTTAGAGAAAATCGGTGCATTATATCGGGATGCTCGAGGCGAGTCAAATTCAAATTTCTTAGCTCTAACCGCTTACCTACGGGCGAGTCCAGAATATAACTTTGAAGTGAAAATTTATAGCATTATTGCATAATATGAGGATGTTAAGATTCATTATTTCTAAATGAAATAATTCGTTTTTTTGCTAAAATTACAAAACAGGTTAGCGATAAATATCTGATGTGCGTCGAGAACTTTCTTCTTTCAATGATTCCGTAATTTGATCAGCAAAACAACTGCATATCAGATCCGAGATAAATAATAGTCGGCAGTTAAAAACTGTATTGCTTCATTTACATAACAGTCTAAACATAACGGGTCAGTGGATCTGAATCGCAGGAAAAAAAACTAACAGACAACTGACTCTCATTAAACATCGTACACGTCTCGCCTTCACGATCTCATGAATATTTTATCACCAGTAACAATATCTTTCATGACGTAGCCCAGAGTTGTTACGAGGAATCTGATTATTTTCGAGTTATTATTTTAAAATTTCAAAACCAGTTACACACTCTTTCGAGAGCACAATTCCTCTTATGCAATTCTGGAGCATTTCTGAACGATTCGAAATGACGTTCGGCTATAAAATAAAATACTCTTACTTTCATAAACGATTGATAAGAAAACGAAATTTCTTTTACGCGTTCCATAACTAATTATTACACGCACGTGGTAAGAGAATGATTTCAACATATAGATATTTGATTATTTATTTAAAATGAATTTTTGTTGTTTTTTTTGTTTCAAGTCATTCTGAAGTTATTGAAACCAAATTGGAAAATGTATGTTTTTGTGTGTATGTATGAATGTGAACCGATTTTTAATACTTTTGTCCACATTCTCTCATACACGGATGAATCAATATTCCTTTTATCATGTTGCACAAAGATCGGCTAAGCCATTTCTTTGAAATTAACAGGAACGTATAAAATTTTTGTTCCAGAACTAGAACGCACCTGAGTCGATTTCAAAATTTCAACAACTGTTCCTATCAAATATGGTTAGCTTTTGGTAAACTTTCCTAACCAATATAATTAGTTTTTGGTAAAGTTTGACCAAGTCGTATTATAATGACAGAGATCATGGTAATACAAAATATATTTGAAGTTTACAGCTACGCACAATAGGTTTAAATTTAAAAATACATTATGAAAATAATATGACAGTCAGTGTCAAATATTGCTTTTGTGATTTGTGAGTCAAAATTTGAAATTTGCTAACGTTTTCTCAAAATTGGCTGAACAGACTACAAAATATAGTCAATGGATTAAGCTCGATAAAAAAGTTAATTTTTTGAAATTATCAAAAAGGTGCTTTTTTGTAACCTTTTTTCAAAAACTTAGTTACCTCAAGTTAATGGACTTGTGCATTTTTATATTTGCATTAACAGATTGCATAAAATTGAATTGAGATTTTAAATGAAAACGAACACTTTAATATGAAGGAACTAGCATAAATGTATGTGTTTTTAAACGAACCAAATATATCATTACAAAATTACCAATAATTTTATAATGATATATTACTTTTATATTTATAAATCAAATTTCAGTTTCAATCAAATTACTTTTATATTTATAATTAAATTTCAATAAAAAATTACAAATAACTTTTAAAATCTACTTCATTTTCAATCACAATCCAATTTTATCTAAAATATTATTATATGTTACTGGCTTAACTTTGAATTAGTTTATTTTTGAATATTTTCTAATGTACTGTTATATAATTCCAATAAAACGAAATTAATCTTATAAATGTGCACTGATAATGTTATTTTTTTAAAAAAATAGTTATTGCTATACCCGCCGGCGCCACATTGGGTGCGGCTTCAATGTATTGAGAAATCATGTTGTTATTATTATGCAAAATTAAACTTATTTTACATAACAAATCAAACATAGAAAACCAACTTGGAATAGATTTTCAAAGCTCTATAATTATAATATATTCATATTCTGAGACGTTGATAAAATTATTATTAAAAATTTACAGATATAAGGTAAACTAAAACACTTTTTTGTCTTGAATATTGTGTTTTTGTATTTAAATTAAAGTAAAATTAAAAATTCAGTTCTATTAATATCGAGCGAAAAGTAACCTTTGCAAATAGTTTTTTGTATTTAAATGTTTTTTATTAAATTATCTTTTATATACAGAGGGTGTTCCATGCTCTCCCCTTAAGTGCAACCTAGAACTATGTTGAAATTATGACCATTTTTCGGTTATTGTGATTAATTAATATTACTTTTGTTCATATAAACTTTGAAACCGCAACAGTGAATAACATTAAAAACTGCACCTGGAATTAATTAACATTAATTTCTTTACAATTTTCCGGTTTTTATTTTTTTAATCGATTTTTGTCAATAATTTTAAATTCAGTGTTCAACAAAAAATCTTTTAAAATTTGGGGCAACTGTGTTATTGTTTTTGTCTGTGGTCTAAAGAAAGGTTATTTACGGTTAAGGTTCCAAAGTTTTAAATAAATGTATACACATAAATATAGTAACGTCGAATTCTCTTTTCTTATATTAATCATATTTTTTCACAATTTTTTTATTTGTATCACATCACCTGGATGGTAATAATTTATTCTGATCCACATACAATTTGTGAAAATGACGACAAGTTAATAAATTAGTTCATGGCATCCAAGTTAAATATCTATGCATATTCATAACTGTTGATATATAGCTCGAGCTTTAATGTTGCAAATTGCTTAAAGATTATCGAAGATTTATAACATAAATCTTTTTCGTGTTAATCGTGTCGTAATATCGTGTCAAAAAATTCGCGTCATCGCATCGTGATCGTCGTGACGAGACGGATCGAAACAAAAACCTCAATCACTTGACCTTAAAACGTAGATTGACATCGATATTATTCATAGAAGGGCTTATTGCCAATATTGATATGATTTTACGTAATTTTTATAACAAAGTTTCTAAATCTATGAGTCCCTACTTACGCAATTCATTTAGTACTTTATTTAGTCCTATGTGTTAAAAAATGATATTTGTTTGTGGTACTCTTGAATTTCCTTTCGAAGAGTTGACTAAATATTTTGCAGTTTAGAGCTAGCGGTTGAAAAAACGCGATTTTTGTTTGGATTACTGTTGAATTTCCCTTGAAAAACTTGACTTGGCTTGGATAGATCTTTAAATAACAATTCGAAATTTTATTCATTGGTGCTTATTGGAAATATTGATATTGTTTTGCGTAATATTTTGGAACAAAGTTTCTACAACTGCGGGGCGCGGCATACGCAATTTATCTGGTACTTTATTCACTGCTAGGGGATGAAAAAATTGGTATTTATTTGTGGTACTGTTGAATGTCCTTTGAAAGAGTTGACTATGCCTGGATAGAGACTTGAGCAACAATTCATAATTTTATTAGCTGGTGTTTGAAAAAAAAATATTTGTTATACTATTGGATGTTCTTCAGAAGAGTTAAATAAATATTTGGCCGTCTTGAACTAGTGGTTGAAAAAAATTACATTCATTTGTCGTACAGTTAAATGTCCCTTAGAAAAGTTGACTCAATATTTGACCTGGATAAAAACAATTTCTACCTTTGCAGCATTATTTTATTAGCTAGAGGTTGAAATAATATGTCCCTTAGAAGAGTGGATTGAACATTTGGCTTGGATAGAGACTCTGAATAGATTCGAAATTTTTCAGCATGATTTTATTTGGGACCTCAAATTTTAGGTCATTTATTTTTGCTGCTAGAGGCAAATCACAATAGAGATTTTATTTACAATAATATTACACGCTTTTCGAAACTTATCGAACTATGTTCCCAAATCAAAAAAGTCCCTCAATCACATTTGCATTTAATTAAAATACTTTACATAATTATAAAATTACTAATTTATCTAAGTTGACTAAATATTTAGCCTGAGCACTACTTTTCACTATTATTTTATTGGCTAAGGGCTGAAAAAAAATGTGATGCTGTTAAAAGACCCTTAGAAAAGTAAACTAAAAATTTGACCTTGATAGAGATTTGAGCAACAATTTGTGAATTTTCACTAGTATTTTATTAGCAAAGGGTTGAAAACAATGATTTTTATTTACTGTTACTGTTGAATATCCCTTAGAAGAGATAACTAAATATTTCATCTGCATAGAGATTAAAGCAATAATTCGTAATACTTAAGCATTATTTTATTTGAGACCAGACATTTTAGGACATTCATTTTTGGTGATAATATGGAAGATTCATTTTACAATCTTCCAGGTTTTTTGAAACTTCGGATAGAGAAAGAAAATTAATCGATTTTCTATGCCTTTATCTGGAAAAGCGTTAAGTGTAAAAGAATTCAAATGCTGAGACAATAACATAAAGCATTTTTATAGTAAGTAGAAGTAAAAATATCTTACCAATTAGCAGTTTTGTTATCAGTTGCAAACTCACCTGAAAAAAAAATAGATTTGTTAGGTCATTGATTAGCATTTAATTTAAAATACTTTACTTAATTCTAAAATACTAATTTAGTAAAGTAAAGCAAAATACATAATGCACAATGTATTAGCAATTTTGAACGTATTGTATTATTTATTAAAAGAAATAATATAATTTCTACTGCCAAACATATATTGTATCTTATATTGTTTTAATTTCTGGCACATCTCAGCTGATTTTTGGCAATAATATTGTAGATGCTACAGTTTTCTTATTTATAATCATGAATATGGAAATTATATACTAATATTGTCTAGATTCGCCTAAACTAAATTCAAATTTCAAGTGAATCGACATTTCTGGCAGATGACAGTTCTCATGTATCAAAATGTTTTCAGTGTCAAACAATGATATGTTGTTTTTGCATTTTTTTTTATTCATTTCTACAATTTTACTATAGGTTTATAATTCCCCACATTTTAAAATTTTCCCTGGACAAAACTCTAAAAAGATTTATTAAAATCCGAATAACCATTTAGGAGGAGTATCAATTCATACATCATTACAAAAGATTATTATATATAAGATAAGATATTTATATATTTAAATATATATATATAGATATATATATATATATATATATATATATATAAAATTTATTCATTTTCCGGGTGTGGCCGTCGTCGAGCTCACTCGTGCTCCGTTCAGAGCTGTTTGAATTCTGTTCGCAGTAATTTTCTCTTTATATTTCATTTTACGGCAACTGGATATTTGTTTCTCATTTTATAATACATTCTATATCACATTTATTTGCGGTATTTTTAGTATACATTTCATTATATAACGTGTAAAAGTATATGAAGTAATTACCGAGTGCCAGCGGCGACTTCATGTATCACACATTGTAGTAGTCATAACAAGCTTATATTTTGTAATTTTGTTATTTGTAAAATTTGTTTGATGAGTTCACATAATTTGCTCAAAAGTATATTATTTTAGAAATTTCTATAAACAAGCACTTATCAAGTTTTAATTTATTTACATATGATTTAAAGATTTTCCTTTACAAATTAAACTTCTCTAATACTCTTGTATTGCTTTACCAATTTTGAGATCTGATAGAGAATACTTATATTACTTACTATTATGTAAATTAACAAGGATTAAATAATTCAAATTTATTATTGTTATTGTTCACAAAACTGAAGTGAAATCAAATTAATCAGAATTTTATGTTGCAACTTTTATTGTCCAGAAAGTTTTTGCCTAAAATAATATTAGTATTGATCACGATTTGTTTAATATGAATGAATAAATCAAAATAAATATTATTTACACTAGCCATAATTTAGTACCATAATTTTCTCACAAATAATTTAACGAAATATCGTGAACATTATAAAACACAAATAACTTACAGAAATGTATTATAAATATGAATAAATTTGTTCATTTCTTCCCTTTCTTTCTTCAATCTTCAGAAAAAGAACTCCTTATCGCTTTATCTAAGAAAAAAAAATAGTTTGCTTTTATTGTAATTTAAGGTCAACACCTTATTTTTATTAGCTATAAATTAGAACTTTTTGTGGATTCTTAATTATTATTAAAAGATGTTCTTCAAGACTCAAACTTATATCATACAAAGTTTTATGAAAATAACCAAAAAAACATATTTCAACAAATAATTATGAATTATTATATTATAAAGAAACGACTTCGCCGATTGTCGCGCTAAATTAATCGCAAAACATTATTAAGTTTAGTCAAATGGCTTTCAAATTTTTTTAATTTGGTTCAACTGTTGTTTAGAAAACAACGACGAAAGGTCAAACTTTGATTCCTATACACACACATACTACTCTTCACGCAAACTTTTTCCAATTTTGATCTCAGACGATTCAGATGACTAGGTGCGTCGAAAAACTCATAAAGTTAGGAAATAGATTTTTTTTCCGAAAATTTAAACCGCTTGTTTAGGAATTTAATGAAATTAATTAGATTTTCATCTGAATCGATCGATTCATCATGAATGTTGAATCAAACATCGATTATTTTTAGTTTTATTTCAAATATAATACTTTGCATGTACTAAGCAAATGTACGTTCCAAATTAGAATATGTATCGATCATTTGGCATCCTTATAAGATCAACAACTCTGATGCGATAGAAAAAGTTCGATGTAAATTTCTCAAATATCTTTCTTATAAAACACAGTAAATTTACCCTGAACGTGGTGGCTTTGACCACGCTTTGTGAAATGAATTCGGGATATCATACCTACTATCATAACTTTGGAATAATGCTATAGACTGTCCTCTATTTCTTAACCAACTCTCCTTTAATATTCCTAGGTTATCTTCTCTTTCACAATTATTTTTCAACTATTCTACTCCTAAATCAAATTCTCTCTTACGTTCGCCTATTCTACTTATGTCCTCCAATGTTAACTTAATTTATAATAACATTTATAATCATAACTATCTTCACTTCATAAAATCTGCTTAAGTTAATCTTTTTATTTCTTTTCAAATATTTTTTATTATTTTATCTTATTTGTAAGTAATATAAGTAATTAAATAATATTGCTACATTTTGTATTATGTAATTTTGCGTTATTGAGTGCAATATTTATTATACTATAGTCTATATATTGTAATTTTATTTTTAATTGTATTTTTAAGTCCTTTTGGAACTATTCTGTAGGGTCTATAATAAATAAATAAATAAATAAATTAGTATAATATCATTTTATGTCACTTTTATAATATTTTGGAGTCGAAAGTTAAATTAATTTCAAAACCGTTAATTTCATAAATTTAAATATGTAATATATTTATTAAATTGTTAACACAGTCTCTTTTCGGTTGTTTATCTGTTTCCCTTCTAACAATATAAATGTGTGCATATTACCTAAATCGATGTAGTTTCGTGAGTAAAATGTAATTTCTCTCAATTATGTTCGAACTAAATTGGTCAATTACTACTTCTTTAGTTTCCGTTTGTTCGGTTTTCGCAAACAATTTCTTACAGTACGCACCTTGCAGTTGTTTTCGTATTGCGCAATATAATAAAGTGGAGCACACATCGATTTTATAAATTGTACAAATATTATGTAAAAGCTTCTTTTGCTTTAAATAAAAAATGTAAAATTTTATGTATTAATATGATTATTTGTTGGATTGATATCTGTTACAATTTTCATAATCCTAAAATACTATATAATAGATCGGGTCTCAAAAGTCCACCACCGATAATTCAATAATAAGTAGAGATAGGAATTTTTTAACAACAATATTTGAAAGTAGAGGGAAAAAGTTGTTCAAACAACCATAGTCTTATACAATGCAACGTCGATACCAGGAGATAAAAGGACATGTTTAAAAATCTATAACAAATGTATTTTGTTTTTATTAGTTTTTTTTGTGAGCACTGTTGTTTAGTTTATGAGACTTCATTGAAGTTTTTAAGTACACGTTATTTAATTGTTTTATAAGATGTATTGTTATTTTTAAATTAGAACCAAGTTAAGTTAGGTTTTTTTTATATAACCTTTATAAAAGCTTTTACGTAGGTGGGGTAAGCACTGACTAACTGTTTACCCTGGTAAAGGTGTAGAATGTAGACAATTAAAAATAATAAATAAAAATAATAATAGTAAATTAAGTTAGAAGCGATGTACGAAAGATAGTTCAAATAAATAATTATTCCAACTCTGCTGAATGAATATTTCCGACGATCAAGATCAAGGTTTTACACAGTGTTACATCTGTAAAAAATGCACCGATAAAATTTTCATTTTGTGTTGTTAGTAAAATGCAACTGTTATTTCCTATAAATACGATATTTGATCTGTTTTCTTCTTGGTCGTGCGATTTTACCTCACCTATAGGTTGAAAAGAATCAGGTGTCAAATTTTTGAAAAAATAAAAAGAAACATTTTTACAATGCTGAAATAGCTATGAGCATAGTCAGAGACTTGTTTGTTTGATATGTGGAATATGTGGTTTTTGTGATGCAATTGGTTTGGTTTCCAAAGTCAAATTGAATTTTTGTGCTCTATATTTTTTTCAATAACAAATTATTATTGATTTTTTTAAAATAAGAGGAAAATATCACAAAATACAATATTAGTAATTATATTGTAGATTACATTAGTCTTATCTAATAGCATAGAATATTGAATGAAATCTTTTTTTAAAAGAATGTTAATTTATGATAATAATGTAAAAATATAATTATAAAATTTAAAGCATATGCAAATACTAAAATTTTTTATGGTGCTTAAATCATTTTACATTTAGTTTAGTTTCGAGAGTTTATTTTCCACGTCTCTTGATAATTTTTAATATGAACTGTTTTAATAATAAATGTCATTTCATTTAAAATACTAAAAAAAATAACAAACATATTGCTAAACTATGGTGATGTTTTATAAAATTTCAAAGCGTAAAATATTTTATACTATGACCTCGTATGAGAGGCTTTTTTCCTATATATGTTTGTTTAATGTAATTAACAGTGACTGACTTTTTTTATTTTTTTTTCAGAATGGGATAATCATCTACATTTTGATGCTATGGTAAGTAGAAATTGGTTTTGTAAAATTTATTTAACATTAAATAACTTTCATTATGGAAGTATTGTAATTATATACAAGTATACCAAATACAACATGGAGATTATTAACTATCACTTTTAAATAACTAATTTATTTTGTGGACGTTATATGCGTAAAATACGTGATAGATATGACTTTGTTTAAAAATAAATTCAAGGAAAGTTGTACAGTTTTTTAAGCAATACTTCAAAAAATATTTCATTTTCTTCTCAAAATATTCTATGGCAAACTGAAATATTTTCATAAAATATCATTATTTATGTAATTGATAACTTTGTTATTACTAATCATTAATTCATATACTTTTACAATCGATACTAATAATGATTGTCATTATCATTATCAGTTTATGCCGTGAGAGCCTTAATGGATAATTTAATATAAGATATTATCATCAATTAATTCGCTGTTATGCTCAATTTCATTTCCTGAATGTAGAAATGTTGTTTAGCCAGAACTTTCTTACATTTGATTAAATATTGTTACATTTCAAGCTAATCTGTAAATATTCATTGCGTTTTGTTATACATTCAGCGACAATACAAAAGTGAACGTGCTACATAATTTAATTTTCTTCAATTAGTTTATTTTTCTAAGAAGAATGGTCAGAAGACGATTTTAAAATGTGTTTGTGACTAGGTTATAAATTTAATCTGTAACTAGGAAATTGTGCCTTATTTTCTATAAACTAGTATAGTTTATATTATTTTGATAATAATTGATTTCTTGTCTATAATCCTGACAAATGATACATTAGTAATTGCTTTTATTTTTATAAAAAAATGTGAAATTGAAGTCATATATTTTATAGCATCAACTTTAACAATATATTATTTAATAACATCAAGACATTTAATTCTAAAAATACAAAATATTTGTATAAATTTTAAAGATATCAATTTTAGTAATATGTGTATCAATTTTAGTACGAACGTATTCTCATATTATTAAATTGGTCATGAAGACATGCTCAACGCCATGATTTTCAATCAAAATGACACAATTTTAAAAGATTTTATAAGTATAAAATAAAGCTAATATTATTTAAAAACATGTATGCGAATCACTCGAGTTATTAGTGATTTTCTAATTAAGGGTAGAGAAAATTCATAGCATTTTTTTTAGTTTTCTTATTGCTGGTACATTGCTGGTTTTTAAATTTTTCTTGATAGATTTGGGTATAAAACATCGACTGCAATCTGCATTGTTGATAATGTATAGCATTGATATGAAGCTTCATAAACGTGGTAAGCCAATTCATAAATATAATAAATGACCATCATATTGAAAATACTTTCGCATTGTTTCAATGCAAAATATCTGATATAATAATATTCTGAAATGATTGCATAAGCTCCATGTATATGATTATCGATAATGTAATATAAATTTTAGCTAATATTACTAACCACTATAATAATTATTGGTTTGAAACCGCATGCCATGACTGAACAAAGTTATTTGATGTTTCATTTATTAGATTTCCGATTTGCATTATATAAACTAATATCATCATTATTGTAGAATTTGCTGCTTTTCAAAAATGTGTCAAATGGTCTTTTTAAGCTAAAAGGCTAAGCTAAATGAAAATTGATATGATTTGAAATTAACAAATACGATTTAATGTTGTAATCAAAATTTATCTTTTTTAAATGAATTATTTTTTTAATCAGAATTACTAAATAAGAACCTTGTTATTCCATTATATTTCATATTATTTTTTTTTATCTCTATGCTTTCTCAGCTCTCAAATTATTATAAAATTTTGTTCATATTTCTTCACAACTATTTAAAAATAATTAACACTTATTCCAAGCAGCCAAAAAATATATTCTCTTAATTTTTTCGTAAAATTTAAAATAAAAATTCAAAATTATTAATGTGACAGGCTATTTTAACCCGCTTTTGTAACGTATATTCGGCAATATTCTCATTCATAACGTATTGTTACATATAAGCATACAAGTTGTACATAACATTGACAGATAACTGATGGGTAGTTGTAATTTTATTATCAAGTAAAAGGAAAAATTCAATTTAGGCCTATACTTTTTGAAAACTATACTCGGGACAATCCGGGACAAAAGATTTAAATCCGGGACAATCCGGAACAAAAGATTTAAATCCGGGACAAATAATGCCTTTAGAAAAACCCGGGACACAAAATACAATCTGGTAATGTCCCTACCAAACCAGGTGTATGGTCACCTTATAAACAGTGCTCACAACCAAAAAACTAACAACGAAGGAATGTACCTAAGTTATGAATTTTCAACCATTTCCGTTTTTCTCTCGATAGCAAACGTCGTAAGCATCAATGGCTAGTTAGTTATACATATTTTGCCCTCTCAATTTCAAACATGTTGTTAAATAATTCTGAACTTTACTTGTTTTTGAGATATCGGTGGTGGATCTTTTTATCTGCGAGTCTTTGAGTTCCGCTCTACCCTCATACAATTTTGAGGCAGGAGTTACACAAGGCAGTGTTTTGGCGCCATTTCTGTATATGTCAATCAATCGCAGAAGCAAGTTTTGCTGATGATGTAGCAGTTCTTTCGACATCTAAATGTTATAGAGGATTGGACAAAAAATGGAAAATAGAAATAAATGAGAGAGCACATATAAACAGTATTGGTGATTTCACTCATTGATTTTCCAACTATGGATATAATATTTATCAAAATAATGTATAATTGCGTTTGAAAATGTGTGTATGTGTGTGATTGATATAAGCCAAATAGCTCATATAATTTTACTGTATTTTGATTGCTATTGAAAATAAAATAGAGAAAAAAACAAAAAAAATGTCACAAATGGCGGACTTGAACTTGACAGTAGTGTATATTGTGTCGGATTTAACAATATTATGCAGGATATTATGCAAGAGGTTCACGTGTCCAAGAAAAAAAAATTATTCTAAATTCTATTGATAAACACTACATACCTTTGGTACTATAGTCCCCTAATTTGTTTCCCGTATGTATGATTTCGTCAAGGATTAATAACAAAAACTCAAGCAAAAGCAATTGTTTTAGGACCTTAACACCTGCTAAAACATTAATCCAAATCACGCAGCATCTGTGAATATCTGATAACACACATAAAACCTCCAGAAATGCCATCGCCAATCAAGATATAACCAATCAATCAAAAATGTAAAATCTAAAACCTACTCTACGGACGATTCTCTGCTCTATTCGTATCGTAGTATGTAGTATTATATGTTGGCCACAATCACGATTCGGCCTTGCCCTCTTCGTCCCTCGCTTTCCGCTGTACACCTGTACGTGTTCGTTCCGCGGTTTTGCAACGAGAGCGCCCGCCGCCACAGGCCGTAAAGAAAGTGCTCGGTCACAGCGGCCGAACGCCGGACGTATCTTGCTCGTCCGACGTTTGTGGTCTGGACTAGTAATACACACGAGTTTGTATATATCAGTTTGTAGATAAATTTATATACAACAATCTAGAGTTGTATAGCATCGTGCGTTAAGGAAATTTGCTGGGACTTCCCGCACCGTGGTTTAAAATTTTCAAAAGCTTTAAACTAGTTTGAAAACTAGTGGCGCCTGGCCACTAAAGCAAATTGCTGGCACTTCTAATACCAAATCAATAAAAATGGATCAATTATTAATTGCAATCAAATAGATAATTTTAATTACTACATATTTTATCGTAGCAGAGTTAAATAACTACATATTTAATTTATTTCTTGTAAAATTGTTTTTTAACTTCCCGTAGGGTAAGTTATTGTAATCGTTCAAACATCGAAATTGAAATTTTTTGCATTTCTTTAGGTTTTGAAGGTTTCTGAACATTTTGGCATACCTCACAATAAAAAAAAATAGATGTGTGCGTATGTATGTATGGATACGATATTTCGTCCACGTTTTCAGGCGCACGGATCAATCGATTTCAATGGTTCAAAAAACATTCGATTACTATTTATAGGAATATGTGCTGATTAGTTTTTGGTAAAGGCAGGTGCAGCAGTTACGGAGATAAAGAGCAAAGAGTGCAGAAAATAGAAATCAAGTTTTTGAGAGAACTGAGCATTCGATTTGAATGATCTGAAAACATTCAATTAGTAATGATTGGGAGAAGTGGTTATTAGTTTTTGGCAAAGGCAGGCCGAGCCATTTCGAAAATACAAAGCTAATTGTGCAAAAAATGGCAGTTTTTGAGGAAACTAAGCGTCCAATTTATATGATTCAAAGAACTTTCTGCTTGTCTTAACAAAATAATTGATTTTTGGAAAAAAAAATTGCAGCAAAATTTTTTTTCTGAATTTTTTTTTGTCGAAAATAATTCAGATTTTATTTTTAATTCTGACTAAAGTTCTAATATACTTTAAACAAATAATTTCTAGTTTGCAATTCAGTTTATATAATTCTTATAAATATTAGACAATGTTACAATATTTATAATATCTATCTGAAAACGTTCAATGTTTCTCGAACATTTTATTACGGTATGGGAAGTTCCAGCAATTCGCGTTAAGGCACGATGCCATACACCTCAAGTAAACCTCAAAAATTGAAAATTTTGGTACGGAACCCAAAAAATGGTAACAAAATTAGTGCTCATTTTTAAAATCTCTATAAAAAATCTGAAATTTTGAGGTGTAGTTTTCTCAATACTAGTACAATGTTTTCTGAATCATTCGAATCAGACGCTTCGTATTTTTAAAAACTTAATTACAATCTTTGGCACTATTTGCCCCGCATCTTTGAAACAATTGGACTTTCTCTCACCAAAAAATTAATCAGCATGTCTCTTTATCAATAGGAATCGAATGTTTTTTGAATCATTCAAATCGGTTTATCCATTTTCTCGAAATCGTCGACAAAAAATTGTATTCATTGAAATGGAAAGATTTGTAAAAAAAACATTTTCGAATTGTTTTTTATTAATGTAACTTGCCCTACGGAAAGTTAATAATTTTAGTAGCGTAAAAGTCGCTTGTTTTTTCATACGTGTCGACTCAATCTTGTGTCATTTTTCAGTAGTGCATCCAGGAAAAATGTAAAACATTTTTATGCAGTTTTGGTTTAACACTGAACACAAAAGCTTTATTATGACTTTTATCACTTTAACCAGTTTTATTAATAGTGTCTGATATTATAGGTAGCAATTAAAAAAATATTGTAGTTGCCAATTCTCTAATTTACACAAAAACAAATCACAAAATATTGACTTTCCTTGGGTAGCCTTACATCAAGCAATAGAACGTATATCACTTGGAAATATGATTCCACGTGAAAATAAGAGCCATTAACCGGCATTGGTGTACTAATGAAATACCAATGTATTACACATATTGTAGTAATAACAAATTAATTACATAGAAATGTTCTATATGGAAAATTAACACTAAATACCAAAACATGATCCAAGATCTAAATTCTAAACCAATTCGAACTGTCTCAAAATTAGGTCAAATTCAATGCAAACGCATCAGAGAAACGGTGGAGGAAATAGGATTATATTTTTTGCCAATAAAAATAGTATTATTCATATTAGTCGATTGGAACAAAATTATTTATTCTGGTGCTAATATCTTGTCAATTTCTGTCAAGTTGTAAAAATTGTCAATTTCTATTAACAAATATGATTAGGTATATATTATTTGACTGATTGATTATTAATGATTTTGCCATTTTCCTTTTTTATATTTGTAAATTATGGTTTCAAAACTTAAACGAAGTCTAATAACTGAGGTCAGGGTATAGTGTATATAAGTCAACTATTTAATTTATTTTATATTACTCATAATTTATGATTCACGAACTAAGTCCTTTGTATAGACTACATAAATGTTTTACAAAGTGAACTTCTAAAAGTCGTAAATCACTCTACAAACTTTTCCGGCTTTGTTCAAACATCATTATTATAAAATCCAGTGGAACTTTAGGTTTATGTATTTTGTCCTAGTAACATTGACATCGTCACCGACATCTATTTAATGCCTCGGGTTAATGTCATATTGTTCTGCTGTATTAAATAATTTATAAGTACTATTTATATAGACACTATAGTTCTGTTATGTTGTAATTATTTGGAACACATTCTTTAATTATATGCTCCAAATGAAACAAGAGTTATGTAAAAAAAGTGCGAGTGATAGTTGGAAATGGTGAATTGATTATCTCATTATGTAGGGTAATGATATAAGATATGATAGAATGTTATTAAATTAACATGCAAGTACCATAATTTCATTATGATATTTATTTTGTTTAATTATATTGTGCCGAGACGGTATGCATCTAAAGTCTCGAATTAAAATATATTTGGGTAAAGCAATTGTTTTTGTCTATCTATGAGGTACAAAGTTTTGGAAGTCTTAAATAAAATGGTTTTAGCGCAAAGAGAAAAAAAAAACATTTTGATGAGTTGTCCGAAACTCGTTACTCATATTTCTATACTTAAATTACGCATAAGGTAGAGCAAGGCTTAAAAGTCCGACGGTAAAAAGGTCCACCATCGATATCTCAAAAACAAGTAAAGTAAAAAAAATATTTGAAAGTAGAGGGAAAAAGATCTATAACTAGCCATTACCTAGATTTAAAGGTCGGATGGTAATAAGGTTCACTACCGATATCTCAAAAACAAATAAAGTAAAAAAATATATAATTGAAAGTATAGGGAAAAAGATGTATAACCAACCACCACCTTGATTTTTATCATGTTGCTATTGGGAAATAAATGGCAAGTTTTGAAAATCCATAACAAAAGTATTTTATTTCATTGTTAGTTTTTTTTTAGTTGTAAGCCCTGTTATTTAATTTACGAAAACTTAATATAATTTTTATGAATTCGTTATTTAATTGTTTTATAAGATGCTTTGTTAATTCTATGTTAGATTCAACTGTATTTTTGTAGAACCTTCATAAAGCCTTACAAGTGGGTAGGGTAAAAAGGACCAAATCAACATTTTTCCTGGCAATTTAAGAAGCGATTTTGTATAAGATTAATTAAATGAATAGTTATTGAAACACTGCTGATGAATATTTTCGACAAAATACCAGATCAAGGTTATATACAGCATAATCTTTGTAAAAAATGTAATTGAATCTTTGTGCCCCACCTTACACCATTAGTTTTTTTGTAAATATTTCAGTAACAAATGATGTATTCACCGATTTGATTAATTAAATTTTATTTTGGTAAGATATAAAAACTTTACATACGTTTATAACAAGAACATTTCACAAACATTTCGAATTTATAAGCGTTAAGAAATAAAATGCACTCATAAAAACGTCTTTCATTTATTACTATACTTATTTAATAGTTATATGAAAAAGCAATTTAGGCTTTGTTGCTCTATATATTGATTATTTTAAGTATATTCTTTCTCTTATGAAAATGATACGAACGATGAAAGAATGAAAAAGAAGGTATAAATTCTAGAAATGAGCAATAAAATATTAACAGTTATCAAACAAGTAATAAAAGTCATCAAACTTGTTAAGCTCAATTTATCATTTTGAAAATTTGATTGCAATCTTATTTGAATCTGCTACTTTTACAGGTTATTGATAAATGATGGATCAATTTATTACCGGCGTCGTCCTAAAGGCGATAAAATGATTTATTATAATCATAGTGACTCAAAATAAAGGAAATTTGATTATTATTTAAATAATATCTGTATTATTTTTGTTGATGTCTAATATTATATAGAAAAATTACCCTAAAATATTAAGACTGAAAAATAGTGTATATTACAGTCAGTCATTATGCTTATTTTATTTAAATTATTACTTTGGATATTTATTGTCAAAACGCCTAGAATATTTTTTAATATATCTTGTTTTGAAATTTTCAAAATATTGAAATATTAACTGTTATTTAAATTTTTCAAAATTTTATTATATGGTTGTGAGAAAAGTTACTTCACTATATATTATGTACTAATGTTTAATAATTTGAATCTTTGAAATATTTTTTTCCTGAAGTGATACATAATTTTCTATGTATTCACATATTCATGTATGAATATCACTTCAAAAAGTTCTTCATCATTCAAAAATCTATATCAAAATTTTTGTTTCGTTTCTCGCGAATTATATTTTAAAATATTTTTTTTAATTGCGAAACACATGGACCTATTCTTGATTCATTTATCTTAAACTCTAACTTTTTAAAATTCAAGATGATTATTGGATGCTAAACTAGTTCAATGTACGTTTTAATTAATTAATTTTAAGGAAATATTTATTTCATTCAGAAAATTATATCATAACTGTTTTGTTTTCTGTTTTGATTAATATGAGAATGGGTATATGAATCAGTGTTTGAATTAATGTGTTTGTGCGCCCCAGGCAGCTTAATTAAATCAATATTGGAATGAATTTCCTCATATTAATTAGCAGCAACTCGATTGTTAAGATTAATACCTTCTTATTAAAATCTCTCAGAATATTAAGATTTATTATAATTAAATGTTAAATAAATGCATATTACAATTGTAAAATATATTAGAATTTGGAGTAAAAATTAATATTTCTTATATTATATTGAAAATGACAAACAAAATATGCTTTTTGGCAACCATATTTTTCCACAAATTCTTTTAATTTAAGGTAATAATTTTAGTGTATGAGTTTTGTAGGAAAATACATACTTTTCATTTAACTATTTTATGGCAAACTGTAGTGCGTAGCCCAATATTCTAATTGATATTGAGCAAATTTAAAAAAAAATCACAACTTGTTCTAGAGAAAACAGTAAAGAAAACTCGGTTCATAAGTTGTGCCACTACTTTTTTAATCAGCAAAAATGTTGTTAATTTACCAGTTAGCTGGGTAAAAAGTAAATTAAATGGTAATTTGAAAAGTTTTGTACGTGAAAATACTGAAATACGGCCCTTAAATACGATGGATTAGTCATAAAATGATATCATACAAAAAAGTGTCACAACCGTTCACACCCCCAGAACTGTTAACAGGTTATGAATTTAATATAACAATATGTAACAAAACATAATTTTGCGAACAAAGTTAACAAGAAATTTAGTTTTTTCTTGTTTTGAATATTTGTTTACCTTCTTCTTACGTATTTTGTTTTAGTTAAGTTATATTTTTCTATACCCAAAAAGACAAGATAAACATGTCAATGTCACAGCTGTACCCAACTCAAACTTTTGAAAACACTTATGACAGTGTTAAATTATTTATGCAAAACTAGTTGCTGGAATTAACTACTAGTATTCATCTTGCAGTAAAATAACAAAATGATTTATCTGTATAAGTGCTATTATTTAAAGAAATCGAATAAAAAGACTTACTTTTGACCCTTCAAAAGCAAAGCAATCTACAGATGATGTTAATGTTGGGCGCTGACTTAATGCAATAATGGAAACTTGTTCAAACAAAGATACTTCATCTTTTTTTCTGTAGACTCTATTTTAGAATCAGTATAGATTAGCTGCATGTTAGCTTTTATGACGACTATCATTACTGTGCCTTGGCATAAACGCGCCCAGTTTTTCCTATCATTTATCAAAACTCGAGCTATTTTTTTCAAGCAAAGCTTTCAAGTTAGATTTTCGTCTCGGGTAGACTGATGTCAAGCAGTGGTATCAGTTTTGACTTGATAATATAGATAAAAATGTGATTTCAACCAAAAATAGTTCTTCCTGAGCATTGTTGTATTAATAAAAACTCATCAGAATTACAAAAAATGTAATAATAAAATTCATCACATATAATTTAAAACAATATTTAAAACAATAGAATTCATCACATAGGACAATTGTCTGGGCTAGTTAGGTCAAATCAGCAAACGCCTTAAAGCACCCTTAAATTCTCATCTCTGTTCAAATAATATAAACAAATAAAAACATCGCAATCTTTGAAAAAATAAATGAAATGCATATAATGGTTCATGTAACTACTCATATTCTGTATATTGCAATTCAAAATCGTGCCAGTTTCGGCGTTCGTCTCATAATATGATAATACACTTCCTATAAAATATTAGACAACATTGTCGAATGCTGTAACAAATATCTGGAGCAGTTGTTTTATATGTATTATTCATAACTTGTATATACTTTTTGTCGTAATTTCTTCAGTATTATCCGCGATATGTTATCATGCACTGAATATCCGGTATCAATCATAACATGTTACAAACACTTGAGAGAAAGTCGAATCGAAGACATTTCAATCTTAATTTTCCTAGCTAACTAGAAGAATAATTTCATTGAGATGATTTATGTAATTAAGGAAATATTGTTTCATTAATAATGTTTCAATATTATAAGAATAACTTTAATAAATTTAGCTACTCATTTATAATGTTATGTGTTCATTGATTAATTATGACTATAAACTAGTTGGTATTGGTATTTTGCCTTGAGGCAAGTTACATAAACTTTTCGATATGTGTAATTAATTGATTTAATCAATAAAAAATAAATTAATTTATGATTTTTTAAAATTTATGAGTTATTAAAAGTATTCCGAGTGGATTAAATATACATAATTGAAAACGAACAAACACGCTAACTTGAAGTATTTTCTAAAAGCAAATTCTCAAAAATCATCAATTTTTATAATTGAACCAGTTTCCGTAGGACTTTAATGGTTTAGTATGTTTATTAAAATCAAATACTCTATAATTATACCAAGTGAATAGTCTTATTTTAATTTTAACAAACGTCAAAAAAACTAAGCATTTTCTCAAACTTCGATGATTTTTTAAAACTAAACTACTTGTCGTAAGGCCGTAATATTTCAGTAAGTTCTATAAGACCATGATATATATCGCCAAAAAATGTTCTGTGAAAATCGGCTTAAATTTTTTTTTCAACAGTTAATTACAAGAAAATGGTTCGGTATACTTTCACCTAATACTAATCAGTATCATTCCCAACTAATATCTTTCAAACGTCGGTCCAGTCGTTTTTGAGAAAACGTCGATTTACGGCAAAAAAAAAATTATACCTTATTCAGATTTCATTTCGAATTCATATTTTCAGTCGACGATTCGTATCAGTTGAACCCCGATCAACAGCTTTGTATAGTTCAAGGAACATTCGATTCGTAATGACGGCGAAACGTTCAGTTTAGTTTTTGGCATAGGCAGGTTTAGACGTTTCCAAGATACGGGTCAAAAAGTTCCAAAAATAGTATTTTAGTTTTTGAGATAACGAAGCGTCCGATTTTATTGACTCAGAGACCAAAAAACATTTTATTTGTATTGACGAAATGAAGAACTGATAAGTTTTTGGGCGGGCAGTTCTAGCGATTTTGCAGGTTTGATAAAAAAGAGTAAATATAATGACAAAAAATTTCAAAAAGTCCAAAAATTTTTCTAGTTTCAGAAAAATAATTTTTTCAAAGCCTTAAAAAATTTGGTACAAAACGTTCGAGCAGTTTGCCTTAAGCAACGATGCTATGCACCCCTACTTTTATTATCTCATTATTCACCCTTTTATTATCTCATCAATTTAGCTGGCGCCAATAAAAATTATATGAATTGAGTCAAACTCCATTTTACAATCCTGTGAAAATACGCAAGCTTTTAATGGCACTTTGAAGCATTTTTGAAAGACAAGGGTCTTTCAAAATCAACAACTTTTGGAAATTTTAAATTCAGGGCTTAACAAATATTATATATATATATATATATATATATATAATCTATTAATTACCGATTACAAGAAGCAATAGCAGTTAGACGCAGTTGGCTGAACATTTTTAGTCATTTTAATTTCTGTATTCTGAGAACTAGAAAGCACATTGGTAATAAATTATAGTATAAAATGATATTTATTTGAAATTATTATTAGTTTAAAGTATGTGAAACTATCTTACTAAGTAAAAAGTAGATTGTATAACTCAAATACGATTTTTTAAAAATGACCAAATTTATTTTCAAATTTTCATTTGGTATATATATAAAAAATAGCTAGTATAATGAAAAAAAAAATTAAACAATTCATATTCTATATATTACCTAATTTATATTTAATAGCAACTATTTATAATTTAATTTTCAAAGTTAATTTGCAAATTTTGCTTTCAAATACTGCATTAAGAGTCATAAATTTGGTTATGAATAATAAACTCTTCAACGACATAATGACATTGCATGAAATCTAACTATAATAAAAAACAATGGAATTTTTTTAAAGATACTTCGTTACGCTCCAAAAATATTTTTATATAGATTTCGTTTTTAAATGCCGAAGAGTATAAAATTACTTGTTATTGAACACTTAAAAGCAATTTATAAATTCAATTAAAAATTTTGAAACTCCTGATAAAAAGTATAAATTTGATTACTTTGGGACACATTTTTGCCTTTGCGTTGTGCAATAATTAAAAATAAATACCTAATTTAATAGAACAAAAATCTATAATTATTTACCCATAAATTTTAAACATGCATTATATTGGTTATATATCTGATTGGCTTTTTTATTATATAATACATTATTAATTATCATATTATTAAATGATTCTTATTAAAAAGTATATGCAATGTGCTAATTCAAAAAAATTAAGAGAGAAAAACAACAGCCATATCCCATAATTCTTATAATTTATTGATTTGTAAAACGTTCTAATTTGTTTTTCAAGGATATGTCAAAATAAAAAATAGAGATCACAAATCTTATACATTTAACCAATTTTTTGTATTTATAGATGATATTCAGTTGACAAAGTTAAATTATTTTGATTGCTATATTATGTTGGTGATATAATAATTTTATTAAAAATATGCAGTCCAGAAAGTAATTTTGAAATTTAATAATCTCAGAAGAGCAAAATTATACCGATCAGTATTTTTATACTTATTCTCACAAAAAAGCAAACATTTCATGAACAACTGATGTAATCAAATATTTTCATAATTGCTTCTAACAATTTTATATTAATAAATTCCCATAGGGTGTTATTGTAATAGTCCAAAAATCGAAATTGAAAATTTTTACATTTCTTCACGTTTTGGAGGTTTCTGAACACTTTGGCATACTTCAGAAAAAATGTATGTTTGTGTGTGTTTGAGTGTTTGTATGTATGTATGAATACAACTTTTCATCCACGTTTTCGGGCGCACGTTTCAACCGATTTGAATGATTCAAAATACGTTCGATTCCTATTGATAGATAGATGTGCTAACAGATGTGCTGATTAGTTTTCGGCAAAGGCAGGTCCAGCCGTTTAGGAGATACGCAGCAAAGAGTGCAGAACATAGAAATCGAGTTTTTGAATTGAGAGAATTGTTCAAAACACATTCAATTTGTATTGACGGGGAAAAGCGGTGATTAGTTTTTGGCAAAGGCAGGTCGATACGTTTCGGAGATACCGAGCTAAATATGCAAAAAGTGTCAGTTCTTGAGAGAACCAAGCATCCGATTTGAATGATTCAAAAACTTTCTGCTTGTTTTGAAAAATTAATTGCTTTTGGAAACAAATTTTTCTTTCAAATTTTATTTCCAATTTTTTTTTCTCAAAGTAAGTTCTAAAGCTCACTTAGATATTCCATAACAATAATTTTAGCTTTGTTATTTAGTTTATATAACTCGTATAAATATTATACAATGTTACAGTATTTATAGTAATCTATATGAAAACATTTAATATTTCTCGAATATTTCGAAGTTTTCTCAGCAATTTGCCTTAATGCCATACACAACTAGTTTCCAAATCTATAATGATGATTTTTTTGTTCCAAATCTTTTATTGCTTGCTATTGAAGTTTTTTTTGATAGCATCGAAAGTCTATTTCAGTTTTTCTTTATTTGAAGATTCAACTAGTATTGATTAAATAACTGCTAATTTATGTAATATTTCCTTTTTTTAACTTGTAGTATATTTAAAATTTTAAAATTGCATTTTTTATTTATAATTGAACTGCACTTCTACATCAATTCACATTCTGTTGAACATCTTTAATTAAATCGATTTTATATTTTCTATCCCATATTTAAGTTTTGTATCAACTGGCGATCTCTCCAATAGTAAATATTCGATATAACTACAAGCAGTAGAATTATTAGACAAGTCTTGTTATTTGATCTAACTAGTTCCGAAGTCTTGACATGACCCTCAGAGTGTCGATATAATCTAATTAATTTTGTTATTGGTGCTCTGTCTTTTGCTGTGACTTGATCATAGTTCACTTTTTACTTCTAAAACTTCTGCTTCAATGCTTCCGTTTCCTATATCTCGGTTTTCAATTTCCGTATTTATTCTTATGTAAGTCATCTATCATCTGCATTATTCTTTGTCCTAGATGACGTTGTCCTGTATGCGATCCAGTTTCCTTTTCTTTTCTCGATTATATCCAATAGCTTTCTTTCTTTCTTCATTCGTTAGCATATCACTATCTTCCATCTCTTTCATACATCACCAGTACGCACCTCGAAACTCTTGTACGCTCTTCCATAGAGTCCATGTTTCTGATCCGTAAGGCTATACGAAAAATTTGAGGTAAAATAAAAATGTATTACAGAAACCCTCGCTTGCGCATATAAATCGAATAATCACGTATGAAATCAGTGTTTTTATGCTTGTGTAAGAATTCGACACCGTTGGATTACGCAAAACGACGGAAGTGTTACACTTATAAAACTTACTTACAACAGATGCATTATTATGATTCGCGTTATTATTGAAAAGTACAAGCACGCATCCGGTGAACGGAATATTCGAGATAAGGGAGATATCGTAACAAAGTATTGAAATCGATGGCCGAGGATTATTATTGTTGGTGGTTTCCCTGAG
Source organism: Ctenocephalides felis (assembly GCF_003426905.1). Lineage (NCBI taxonomy): Eukaryota > Metazoa > Arthropoda > Insecta > Siphonaptera > Pulicidae > Ctenocephalides > Ctenocephalides felis. The sequence continues at coordinate 51,510,495 of NW_020537758.1, forward strand.
GACAGGTCTGTGTTAAGAAATCCCACTTTTTATTTACTCGCCTTTTTCCTTGTTTTTAGATCACTTTTTAATTCTCCAGCTTCTCCTTCCTTACTTCTGTGTCTGGTATACAATTCTCATTATTTTGCACTTCCCGTCTATTATTTGCATAGGATAGTTCGGCGCTCAAAGGTCCACGGGTAAAAAAGTCCACCACCAGTATTGTAAAAACAAGTAAATTTGAGAATTTTTCAACAATATTTGAAAGTAGAGGGAAAAAGATGTTTAATCAGCCTTATGTGAAAATATATAACAAAAGAATCCAACGGTGGTGAGCACTGATGTTTAGTTTACGAGACCTATATATAATTTTCAAATATACCATAACTACTTGCTTTATCTGTATTATTATTTTAATCAACGTTAGATGTTTCTATGTAACGTCTATAATAGCTTACGTGTGGGAGGATTAAATTAATAGTTGATCCCACTCCGCTAAAGATATTTCTGACAAAATACCAAAACTAGATTGTATATAGTATTACCTTTGTAAAAAATGTGCTCATGAATTTTGCATTTGTTGAATATTGTAGCTATTATTTTGTAAACTCTCTGTCCAAACAACGGTTATTCACGAATTTACTTATAAATGACAATTACAACTTTAAAATTTTGTATAAACTTTAAGATTAAAAATTTAAAATAAGACACTGGATCTGTTTGTCTCTTGACCGTTCTATTTTATTCCGCCTATAAAAAGAAGGGACAGATTACAAATTCTTGAAAAATAGTAAAAAATACCATATTTCTATAATTAGGAATTAACTGAAAATTTTACTGAACATACTACGATAGCTGTTTGTTTGATTGATACGTGTTGTGCTTTATGGTGTAATTCGTTTATTTTAAATTGTATAGTTACCAAAACAGTATAAGTCAAATTGGACTTTTTTGCTCATCGCCATCCATGCATTTTTTGCATGACTGGCACTGTTATCGCAATAAGAATTTTGTTTCTTCATATATTCATAATCTTTGTTATTTTATTTTACTTTTTCTGGTTTTTGCTGGTTATACTTAGAATCTACATCCCTAGTCTGTACAAAAACATACTTCAATTGTAAGCACTTTAGCATATTACCCGAGTCTAGTACAGCCGAGGATTTATTGATCTATAGATATATTGTTCATGTATGTAACTTTTATTATTTTATTTAATTTATATTTAAGGGTAGTGGAAGTATAGACAAAATGATAATCAGTTGAAGAACTTTTTCATAAATCTTCTTTATTTAATTTCACGATTGTGATTTGATTAATTTAATTTGGTTCCACTAATTAGGCGGATTTAATTAAAGATCAATATTTTGCAATTTGATAGTAGTTTTATTAAACATCAATATTTTTTTAGACACTTTTTTGTTTTTATATAAAAAGTTATAGTACCCTTAATATAAATTGGAGCTAATTTGCTACACCAGTCTCAATCTTTTTGACTCATCTTTGATTCTTTGACTATCAGTAACATAGTTAATTAAGTAGGAACTATAATAACATATTTATAAAGGATAAATGCGACTAATTAAAATAACCATGCATACGGCCATGCAGTATGGATAAAATGACATAACTTAAGCACATACTGAGATACAATTTTGTTAAAAGACCGTTTACAAATAAATTGTTTGGTCCTCTTTGGGACATCAACATATGAAGTATGAGCTCAAAGGGAACAAATTATACTTCGTAGATGTCAAGCTCAGAAAGGGAACAGAAGTCTTCGCAATAAATGCCAGTTTCTTCTTTTTACCGGTAGTAGTTAGAGTAGATTTTAAAAGCCAATCAACTTTGACGGTTTTCAATTTAATTTTTTCTTGGTCTGGGATGGGCTAGCCTGTAGTAATTGCAAATTGTACTATTTCATTTTGTCCCAAAATGAATAAAAATGATTAATTAATAAAAAAATCCATCAAGCCTCTGATAATTGCTATAATATCGCTCGAAATCACTAGTACTGTCATAACCTCATCGATTGTAGTAGAAATAATTACAAATAACTAAATAAGTAAGTCCTAGAAGAAACATGACCCTTAAACCACCCACAAAATAAGCTTTTGAAGGCGCGATACATGTTTGATCTGATTACTCCAACAATACCTTAAACCTAATCTATTTTTTCTGTTATTTCATTTTTTGCCTAAAATACTGAATGACTTTTTTCAAATAATTGCAAATTGTGCAGCATGAGTACAATTAAAATAGATGTAATTTTTTTTGTCATAATAAGAAAATACTTTAGTTCAATATAATTGTACAGCGGTATACTAAAATTGAAAGTTGCATTATACAACATATCAATAAATGCATCTTTATTGTATTTTGCAATAGTAGAACGTTGCATATAGATCGTAAGTGTGATACGCGCGTAAAGAATTTTCACTGTACAAAACTATTTAACATTCAGAAATGTTGGATTATTAGAGCATCACACATTTAAATTCACAAATTAAGACATATTGTATAAAATAGGTATTATTATGTACCGGGGATTTTTCGAAGATTCGAAAAACGTCGGGGCAATGCTGATTTATTACTATTTTTCTAATTATTAGCAAAATGTAATAATTACAGTAAAACACCGTTAAAACAATTTGCCCGAAAACGGAATAAAAATTCGAGAAATGAGAAAAATATATTTCAAAGTGCAGAAACAGGCGTAATATAACGTAATAAGCAAGATTTTGCATTGGGCATAGTCATATTAAAGCTTAATATTTGAGAACGTCTTAATAATATTTTATTGAATATAAATAATCATATTATATTTAAGGATTATTGTAATCTGATAAAACAAATTAGGAAACAGGTTTTCTAAAATAGGAAGTTAAATTTAAAGAATATGTCATGATAAATCTATAAATTCATATGCCTGATAGTTCAAAGTAATATAAGCATTAAACAGAAAGAGCGAAAAATTCAAATTCATCAATGTGAATATTGCTAATTCATTACATTGCTGGGAAAATGAAAGTAAACCCTATGAAGGCCGCAATTTCAACTAAAATTATATAATTTGCTTTGAGCAAGTATATTTTAACTCTGACTCCTAAATATTCAAGGTTCATAGTAAAATATAGACAAAGGTCAAAAAATTAATTACAAAGATATAGTTGTCACAACAATTGATTAATCTTTCAATATGAATGAAATTTAATTTTGGAATAAATCATACTGTCATTCACTTTACAATCTATTAAACAACTCTATCTTATTATATTTTATATATTTTATCATATGTTATTTAATACTTTTCTGCTACTACGTGAAACTACAATAAATTCACAAGCTTATTTAGCATTACTCGAAAATTGAGGTCAAAATAAGATACAGAATATGTAATTATTATGCAAGAAAATTGGATGATTTTATGATGTATAATAGTAACTGAAAATGCAATAGAATAAATCAATCAATATCGATTAATTTTATGATACTACGAAACAGTAAACTGTGAGATTCATTCTCGTAGTAATTTGCAAATCAAACTAATGATAATTATATTTTATAATAAATAATTTGTTACAAATTACATAATGTTAATGCACATATAAGTGCTCTCTATATGAATTTCAAAACATCTCAGGTATTTCAATTAACGCTTCAGTGGAGAAAGATATGCTTCATCGACATTTTTTTTTGTTTTTTTAAAGTCAAGGTGTAAGGTCAGGTTCAGTTTCAGTTTTAGGACTTTCTCCCAAGGTTAAAACAAATATACTTTTTAAAAAACATCATTTGTGTTAAATCAATTTTGCTACGTATACATACTATACAATATTTGCATATATGTATAGTATAATATTTGTATAGACAAGAATGACTATGATTATTAAATTAAACAATAAACACTTTTTCTTTGTAATTAATAAAATTATAGATTTAAAAAATCAATTGTCTATAATTCTATCCAAATACATAGCTTTACTAAGACACATTTTCATTGTTAAAGTCAGATAATAAGATAAATTACCCACTTATTTTACTGTTCGTGAATAATTTGGTGTGAAGTTGGTGACTTCTTTTGATAAATAAAATTGTACTAAAAAATTTGTGTAATAAAATCGCTTATATTAACAACCAAAAGTCGTTTCTGTTTTTGCAATTTTGAATATACCTATCCCCCGTTTTACAAGATATTCGTCGTTTTTTACACGGTTTTTGATTTTTTTTATCAAAGTTTACACGAAATTTTATATACTCTATATACTATAATTTGCTTATATCTACAATAGCATTTACATTGTTTTACTGGCAAAATACAACACTACAAAATGTTTGTAACCAAAACTAAATTTTATGTGTGTATAAGCTAGTTTATTAGAAATGCCAAAACAAAAAGCATCGTTGTTTTTAAACTTTGTTTTTAATTAGTTGACACAGTGAAAAGAACTTTTCCGTGACGACCTAGAATGGACCTGGTTTCGGCAATTTCTTTCTCAAAAATGTATCTCAAAAACTAGAGCTGACACAAACAAATGATTTGCAGATTTGAAATCAACGCATATTCATTTGAAATACTATAAGAATCAGCAATAACATTTGATGCACCAAACAAAAAAAAAATTTGTAGGCCTCTGAATCGATAGCGTAAATTTATTCAGTGGGAGCAATTAACAGATTTATATTTTGCAAAATATATATTTTATAATAAATGCATTGTTCGAAAATGGCAAAAGATAAAAATAAAAAGCTATAAAATGAAGAATAGAGAAAAGGTCGTAAATTTACAAACCAAAATTTAAATTTTGAACCGCCTCAGTAATAATGAAAGAATAAGCTTTTAATTTTTATTTTATGGACGGAGCTACAATTATTAAACGTGTTTGATTTTAAATATATTAATATTTTATTTTTTGGTCAATGTGTTTGTTATTTATCATTTCAAAAACTGCCAATGGGGGTCTTTTTATAGTGGTTTCGTTTAGCTTTTTTCGTTTAGATATTGAACAATTACTTGAATTTGATACTAACTTGTTTGTCAATTACAAATAATTAAATTGAACCAATTGGTAAATTCACATTGTTAGTAAATATTATCTGTTTCTTTAAAACATGACAATATGTTGGAAACATTTTCATACATATTGACAATATGATGTTTTTTCATATTATTGAAAACGTGCAAGGTAGTGTCAATGTTAATGCTTCGGTGAATATCTCAGTGTGATATTGACCCACAACGACTAAGAGCTCGCCCTGTTCCTACATCGATTATCATACTGCTGCGCGGATTACCACATCAACATTGAATCTATGCATGTCGTGTTATGCGGTCTCTCTGTGCATTACGTAGTGTGTCAAACTATAACCGAATGCCTCTGACATACATGTTCGTATGCATACACACTGTGAGCGTTTTCCTCCCTGGGCATGCCTTACTATTTGAGCCTACGAAGGGCGCGCGGGGATTCCGTGGAACGCTGACAACGCGCCGCCAACTCGAGACGAGTTACGGAATCCAACGTACTCCACGCGAGGCGAACCCGTAGCGCGATGGACTGTTGTCCCGCCGCTCAGTCCGAGCGAGCGAAAGTGAAAAAGTGATACCACGCAGTATAAAAGAACAGACCCACCAACTAGCAGCATCCAGTTCACTGTCTGGACTCAGACCGACAATTTGTGTATATAGAAACATGAGAGCTTTTGTGAGTTATTTTTCAGTTTCGCGTTTTGATTAATACGATAACAAAATTGTGATGTGTTGTGATTAACGAAATGCGTTTATATTTTGCAGATCTGTTTCGCCCTTTTGGCGCTCGCGGTTGCCGAGAAGGTGCCGTTAGAAAAGAAGTTGGACAAACGTGGCCTCTTGAATTTGGGATACGGATATGGCCACAGCGGTTTGGATGTTGGATTTTTAGGAACAGGTCACGGAATCGGAGGTGCTTATGGAGGTCATGAACTTGGAGATGGTGGATATGGAGCACATTACAATGTTTTAGGAACACACACTGATGTCACCAAAACCGTGACACTTTTGAAGAAAACTCCAGTTCCAGTTCCAGTTGAGAAACACGTTCCCTACCCAGTAGAGAAACATGTACCTTACCCAGTCAAGGTTGGAGTTCCTCAACCATACGAAGTCGTCAAACACGTACCATACACTGTTAAGGAATACGTCAAAGTACCTGTACATGTGCCACAACCCTACGAAGTTACCAAACATGTGCCTTATCCAGTTCATGTTCATGTCGACAAACCATACCCCGTCAAGGTTTTGGTGCCACAACCCTACCCAGTTGAAAAACACGTACCTTACCCAGTGAAGGTTCCAGTACCACAACCCTACACCGTCGAGAAACACGTACCTTACCCAGTCAAGGTCGAAGTACCAGTACCACAGCCTTATGATGTATACAAACATGTCCCAGTACATGTCAAGGTTCCAGTCGACAGACCATACCCAGTACATGTGCCACAACCTTACCCAGTGACCGTTGAAAAGCACGTCCCATACCCAGTGGAGAAACATGTCCCAGTACCAGTCAAAGTACCAGTCGACAGGCCTTACCCAGTACCAGTAGAAAAACCATACCCAGTAGAGGTCAAAGTGCCAGTACCACAACCTTTCCCAGTCGTGAAGCACTACCCAGTACAAGTGGAGAAACACGTACCTTACCCAGTCAAGGTTCCAGTCGACAGGCCTTACCCAGTCCATGTCGAGAAACCATACCCAGTACCAGTGGAGAAGCCATACCCAGTCCCAGTCAAAGTAGCCGTACCAGTACATGTACATCACGAACACCACGCCGAACACCACGGTGATAGCTACACAAGCTTCAGCGGACTCGGTGGCGGTTACAGCTACCATCATTAAGTAGATACCATTTTCAATCATATCGCTCGGGTAAATGGCGGGCTTACTGTGAAATATAGCATGTAATTATTAGCTTTTATCGGCCCGCCACGGGATTCTATGAATCAGCGTGCTTTCAAAGCTCGCAAGCCTTGCCAAATCAAAACCAACCCAATGCGTACACTTCTCGCTCACCTGTGTATTTATATTTGTAGATAATTAAGTTTAATAAAGATATTTTTATTATATGTTTGTTTCCGTATATAAACACCTCTTTCAGATGAAGAATTAACAATAATTATTTATTGTAGCATGGCAATTATGTATCACTTATAGCTTTTCATATAATTGCATGTTATACTAAATTTCATAAGATTACTAACACAGTTATATAAAACTTTCATTTGCTACACCGATGTCAATTTGCGGATATAAAAATCGATGAGTATTAGCTCTAAATAAGTAACGAAGATTTACCGTTGGAATACATAAGTTATTACAGGGCATTGCAAAATTTAAATTACATAACCAACGGCGTAGCAAACTTATAGACGCTCAGCCATAAATCAAGACAGTGTTAATAAAAGCACTCGTTAATTGTTTGTAAAAAATAATGAGGTATTTTCACAGTCTCGTTATGAAATGGAATCTGAGGTGTTGAAATGGATACGTGTGTGTACGTTTAGAGTTAGTTATAAGTTTTTAATGATTTATAGATATTTTATTAACATCTGGTGCTAAAGGCAGTCAATAAAGGTGCAAATCGCAAATAATCCGCATCCTACTTTTACTTCTATTTAATTTAATTGTGTATCACGTATTGTCGTGGTACTGTATTTTTAATACAAGCGAGAGTTCATGCGCTCGGCATTGTTACACTCGGCAAATCATGACAAAAATAAAATATCGTTTGAGAGCGATTTCTCAAGTCAAGCATACCTACAATTTAACGTATTGTTTATATCGTACACAAAGCTAAAAAATTCATAGCAATTACTTCGTTTACATTTTTCTGGTCATTAAAGTGTCTTGCAGTACTTATGTTATCTTTTCGCAGTATGCAATTCGCTTTTTGTTTCGCTATTGAAATTGAATGAAGTATTTATTTAACGTGACTCCATATAATATTTATTGCATGATCATACATTAATTGTATAACATGCATTTTATTCAGTAAAAGTGAATGCAACGTTTCATTACGTAATCTAGATCTCCAATAATTATCTTATCCGTGTCGCGCTTATTAGATGCATTGATTATAGATATTTTTGCGATTTTTTTGGCACATTACTGATATTATGCCGATATACATTCATCGCGAAAACATGTCATCGGGTATGGTCATACTTATATTGCAAAACATGTCACATAATCGAGAAAGTTTTCTTTTGCTCGTTATTGAGGTTCATCACCTAGAAAAAACACGAGAAAACTACTACATGACTGGCGTTTTTGTTGGTTTTCAAATTACAATATTTTTGTAACTAAATAAAATTATGCAAACAAACATAAATAATACTGTTTATCTGCGAAGTTAATTAATTATCTAGTACAAGATAATTTTAATTTATCCACAGCAATTAAAATCAATGGCGTCAGGAGTAACATTCATACAATTCCTTGTACCACTTGTAATTAAATGTTGGTTGATATAATTCAATGTAAATATGATTTGACTAACACTTTATTTAATTTCTAGTAGCTTTGTAAAAATCTATAAATTAACGTTTATATGGGCCAAGAACCTACTTTGGATAGATAATTGTTTATAACATATATATAGCATAGTGTTTTCATCTTGTTGTAAAATAATTTTATTTTATTACTTTTTAATGAGGAATAAATTAAAGCAATATTTTTTGATAAGTGTAGTAATAGGAGCTTGAGCAAACAATTTTATTTTTCTGTAAAATTGTGAATGAGATTAGTTATGTGTAACTAATATATGGGTTTAATTCCAATTCACAAAAAAGATTATTTTAACAGTAGGCAGAAAAGTAAAGATGTATTTGCTCGATGTATTTTCAAATATAACGTCATTTCAAAATTCACGAAAAATTAATCTTCCCATATCTTCGGAACGCCGAATAATTTTTTAAAATTTTTTTTAAATAATTAAAATTTATATGTCATTTGAAGAAAAATGAGACTTTTTAGTTCAGAATATTTCAAATTATTTATCTGTATATAAATATATATATATATATATATATATATATCATATTGCAATAAGCATAAAATTGCATTGTCCGTAATAACTAAGTGATTTTATTGCAATAGAGCACATTTTGTAACTCGGTTTTTCAATTAACTAAGACTTAATTAAAGTTGAATATGTTCTAATTTATTAATAACTATCAATATGAGAAACATTAATTGTTTAACATACATGAGAGTATTTTAATGAAATCGATTCATTATATAATATTATTGTTTAACCCCATTCACATGACCTCTTGTGCACGATTTGTCGCTTGTACAGGACACCCCCGCTTGAATACCTGAATATCGGTGTCGCTTATAGACGACACCCAGTTGCAATATTTATTAAATTTATATAATTGTTCATTACTGTTACTAGATGTTAATTATTTAGCAGTTGTAACAGATATAGTAATTAAAAAAAATATCACTCTATGTTGAATTTTTCATAGAAAAGTATTTTTTTGTTTTCAAATACATTTTTATTGAAAAATCTTAAAACATTGTTTAGTAGCGCTACTGGGTGACAAGCTGTTCTATACAGCAGTGTCACTTCTGCAGAAAATACTGTCGTAGCAAATGGGTGGTCATGAGATTTATTGAAATTACAGAAAAGCAAAATAAAAATAATTTATGGAATTATTTATATCAGTTCGGACTAATTAGAGATTGATTTAAAATGAGGACTTTGGGTATTATCTTATTTTTTTATACAAAAAAGATCATGTCGCGGCGAGTGCAGCCGAATCGGTAACGCTTGACTCACAGATACAGATGCAGTTAGATCGGTCGAGTTGAAAAATTGAAAAATTATGGAAGATCTTATATGATATAAAAGAAAAGAAGCAAAAATAAATTACAGGAGACTAAACGCTGTAGCCAGTGCCGAATTTAGAATTTGGCGCCCTGGGGCACTGACAAAGTGCCGCCCCATCCCTGAAATTTTACTTAAGTAGTTTTTACATTTCTTGAAAATTAAAATAACTATTTGATTGCAGAAAAAATGTTGCAACTTTCCGTACCGAAAATTAAAAAAAAAAAAATTGAAAACTTTGAAATAAATTGACTTTTTTTGAAAATTTTGTGTTTCTTTATATTGTAAAATCTGTTAAAATTTTGAACTTTATTTAAGCAATCGCGCTGCTACAGCTGCGTAGACACAAAATATAGAAGCGTGTAAGCGCCGCAGTGTAAAGGATAAACAATGTTACAGAACCCATAGAATGTATACAAAATTTATACTTATCATTAAAATATCTATAAAATAGATGATGATTTGATGTGCATATGTCTAATAATCACCAAAATGGATCACACCGAAACTGCTAGACGTGTCTCTCACAAATTTGAGTAGTTCTTCATTTTGTCAATACCTGTACATTTTATTAATGATATTGGACGCTCCGTTCCTCATAAACTGAATTATCATTTTTGGAATTCTGGCCCGTATCTTCGAAACAGTTGAACCTGCCTGGCCAATAACTAATCAACACGTCTTCTTATCAATAGGAATCGAATCATTCAAATCGGTTGATTTGTGTTCTCGAAATCGACTTGAATAATTAAAAAATATTAGATTTGTATTGATGAGGGGACGTGCTGGTTCGTTTTTGGCACAGGCAGGACCAGCCGTTTCGAAAAATGGTAATTGAGTTTTGATATTTTACTATATGCGTCACTAGTTTAATATTTTGGGCGCTGTAAGTATGGAAGTGCACGAATTCTTCATCTTAAGAGGGTTCGAGATCTGAAAAACATATTTTTCCTAAACTTTCAGCTCGTTTACGAATCTTTATATTAACCAAATTGACAAATTTGATAATGACATATTAACTAATTTGATAATTTATGTTCGGAAAGCAAGGCAAAATAATAAATTTTAATAATAGGTTATTTGAGCCCAAGATTTACATTGCAATCGTATTATATTTTGTTAGAAAAAAAATGTTATTTAAAGAATTAGTAACTACATTGTATATAATTTTTTCTTTGCTATCCAAATTTTGCCGCCCCCGAAAATTGCCGCCCTGGGCAGTAGCCCCGACTGACCCTACTGTATATCCAGCACTGGCTGTCGCAAAGGCCAATAGAAAAAACATGTTGATTTCACGTTTAGGTTATAAAAATTGTATTCTGCCCGACTCCTCAATATTTCCTCATATTTTCCAGTGGACTTCGTCGCAAAGTTTCATCACTATTTGTTTGCTCGCGGCCTTTGGTCGTCGTTAAGCATTTCAGTTGATTGATAAATCACAAAATGAAATGGAAAGCGTCTTCGGCGGAAACGGACAGTTTTATAAGTGACGCGTTCTGTCATTGTACGCGCGCATACGCCGTGACTGTTATTGCCTCATGTGGGTAAAGTTGCCTCATCGTTCTTGCATCGTTTTGCTTCTGTTCGTTAGCGAAACGTGCACGACATATATCAGTCATCATCTCTCGGGTCTGGTCAGGAACGCCTTAACGGGTCTCGAATACCTTCGAGCATTCCGGGAAAAAAAGATAAAAGATAATGCAATTTGCACAATGTTATCTAGACGGGATTTTATTTTATATCAGAATATTGGTTTAGGTTCAGAAAACTACTTTTTGATTTGGTTTTACTATGGGAGGAGCACAGCATAGATGCTTTACTAAATCTAAAGTTATTTTTTAATTTGTCTCAAAAAGCTTCGTTATCTAGATGGGATTTTATTTTATATCCGAATATTGGTTTAGGTTCAGAAAACTACTTTTTGATTTAGTTTTACTACGAGAGGAACACATCATAGATGTTTTACTAAATCTGAAGTTATTCCTTAATTTGTCTCAAAAAGCTTCGTTATCTAGATGGGATTTTATTTTATATCAGAATATTGGTTTAGATTCAAAAAACTACTTTTTGATTCAGTTTTACTACGAGAGGAGCACATCATAGATGTTTTACTAAATCTGAAGTTATTCCTTAATTTATCTCAAAAAGCTTCGTTATCTAGATGGGATTTTATTTTATATCAGAATATTGGTTTAGGTTCACAGAACTATTTTTTGATTTAGTTTTACTACGAAAGGAGCACATCATACACGTTTTAATAATTCTGAAGTTATTCCTTAATTTGTCTCAAAAAGCTTCGTTATCTAGATGGGATTTTATTTTATATCAGAATATTGGTTTAGGTTCAGAAAACTACTTTTTGATTTAGTTTTTCTACGAGAGGAGCATATCATAGATGCTTTAATAATTCTGAAGTTATTCCTTAATTTGTCTCAAAAAGCTTCGTTATCTAGATGGGATTTTATTTTATATCAGAATATTGGTTTAGGTTCAGAAAACTACTTTTTGATTTAGTTTTACTACGAGAGGAGCACATCATAGATGCTTTACTAAATCTGAAGTTATTCCTTAATTTGTCTCAAAAAGCTTCGTTATCTAGATGGGATTTTATTTTATATCAGAATATTGGTTTAGGTTCAGAAAACTATTTTTTGATTTAGTTTTACTACGAGAGGAGCACATCATACATGTTTTAATAATTATGAAGTTATTCCTTAATTTATCTCAAAAAGCTTCGTTATCTAGATGGGATTTTATTTTATATCAAAATATTGGTTTAGGTTCAGAAAACTACTTTTTGATTTAGTTTTACTACGAGAGGAGCACATCATAGATGTTTTAATAATTCTGAAGTTATTCCTTTATTTGTCTCAAAAAGCTTTGTTATCTAGATGGGATTTTATTTTATATCAGAATATTGGTTTAGATTCAGAAAACTACTTTTTGATTCAGTTTAACTTCGAGCGGAGCATATCATAGATGTTTTAATATATCTGAAGTTATTTTTTAATGTGTCTCAAAAAGCTTCGTTATCTAGATGGGATTTTATTTTATATCAGAATATTGGTTTAGGTTCAGAAAACTACTTTTTATTTTAATTTTACTACGAGAGGAGCACATCATAGATGTTTTACTAAATCTGAAGTTATTTCTTAATTTGTCTCAAAAAGCTTCGTTATCTAGATGGGATTTTATTTTATATCAGAATATTGGTTTAGGTTTAGAAAACTTTTTGATTTAGTTTTACTACGAGAGGAGCACATGATAGATGTTTTACTAAATCTGAAGTTATTCCTCAATTTGTCTCAAAAAGCTGCGATGATACCCGAAAAAAATAAAAGTTAATGCCATTTTGCATAATGCTATCTAGATGGGATTTTATCTTTTCGTAGGTGATTAGGGATGATCAATAGAATACTTTTACATCTACGTAAACCTTCTAGGTAATTAATTAAACTAATTCTAACGTGTCCCAAATAGGTTTGATTATTTAGGGAGAAAACTAGTGGGACGCGAGGCATCGTGCTTTAAGGCAAATTGCTGGAACTTCCCGTACCAAATATTATTTATTTTTAAACAGATTAACATTTTTTAAAAAAAATTACTTTGAAAAAATTAGATTTTTGAGAAACTATAAGTTTTTGACAAAAGAAGAATTTTTGAAGAAATTTATTTATTTATTTTGAAATATTTTGGAAATTCTGAACTTTTTTCAAAGCAATCGTACTGCTTTAACTGCAAATAGACGAAATATCGAAGCGCGTAAGCCGCGTCGCCGTCTAACGAATAAACATTGGTACGAACCCATAGGAATGTAAACAAAATTTATACTTATTGTTAAAATCTCTATAAAATATCTGATAATTTGATGTGCAGATGCCTAATGATCATTTTTGACCCCCAAATGGCATTTTTTTTACTTTTTTTTTACTATATCTCCGAAACCGCTAGACCTGCCTTCATGAAAATTCGATCAGATCTTGAGTTACCGTTTTTTGGCACTTTTTGCTCCATATCTTTGGAACGACTAGACCTGCCTTCGTCAAAAACTAATCAGCACGTCTCCTTATCAATACGAATCGAATGTTTTTTTTAATTATTCAAATCGCTTCATCCGTGTTTCCGAAATCGTCGACGAAAATTTGTATCCGCACACACACATACACGCACACACGCACACACGCATACATCTATTTTTTCTAAGGTATGCAAAAATGTTCAGATGGTTTTGAAACGTAAAGATATATACAAATTTTCATTTTCGATTTTTTTGCGATTACTATAACTTGCCCTACGGGAAGTTAATAAAAGTTAACTACGCCTAATGTTAGCTAGATAGGATTTGATTTTATAGCAAGACATTGGATGTATTTAGTAGAATACTTTTTGCTAATTAGATGAACAATTCCTGCCTATAAATTAACCACAGCATAAAAGTTATGTAAAAATTTTGGATACTCCTGAATGTGTCAAAAGTATCTTCGATAATTCTGGAACAGAATTAAAATTAATGCAATTTGTATAGTGTTATCAAGACGGAGTTTTATATATTATAGAGCATTGGATATATTTATTAAAATTCTTTTTGATAATTAGATTCATGTCTCCTGTCTATACGTGGAACACAGCCTAGATGCTTCGTCAACTCTCAAGATACTCTTTAACATTCCTCAAGTAGATTCGATGGTTCCAAGTGAAAATTAAAGTTAATGCATAAAATTTTGTATACTTAGTAAAAACACTTTCTGATAATTAGATGAATGCCTCCTGTCTATAAGTAGATTACTCTAGATATTTTGCTCGAGTGGGAAAAAATTAAAAGTAATGCAATTTTCACAATATTACTTTCGGAATTATGGATGAAATTAGTAGATTTGATTAGTCAGGAATACTTTCAAGAATTTGGAGGTATACCACAAAATGCAGTTTGAAGCATACTGCATAAACTGCACTTGACCATATAAAAAATTCACACAACTTCTTAGTGTAAAGAGAGTTTAAAAATAGAACATTATCATCTTGCTGATAATCGATGATTAGTTATAAGTATTTTAGAACATTCTGGATATATAAAAATAACGAAATGTAGTTCCAAACTTCGAAACACCGCTTATACTGCTTTCCTTATATTTATTTAATAATTGGGATAGCAAGTGCTGGGATAATTTTTGACCACAGCATATGTCAGTTATATCTACAAGTATTCCGGGAAAATAAACAAAATAAAGTGAAGTTTGTCATCCATTCAGAACTGTACGCCCCAGTCAAATACCAAAAGTTTGTGACAACAGATTGTCTAAAAGGCTAAACTGCTTTGGAATTTCACATGAAAATGATATTTATTTGGCAAAATTGTATTGCTAAAATGACGTTATTTTTAATTGTATCTGTATATGTTTATAATAATTTGTAATAAGTTTCCAAATTATTATTTATTTTATATAAAAATAAGAATTAAAATTCAAAATTATTACTAGATGGCATCAATTTTATCAAGAGATTTTTAATTCATATCATCTTTATTGATAAAATCAAGTTACATTATTATAAAATATTTTGTTCAAAGCCTTAATAACGGTTTCAAACTATCAATTTGCATTTTAGATACATTCAAATCATACTACGTGTAATTAAGACGATTTATTTGCGTACGTGTGTATTTCCAGGAATAATACATTGAACGGTAAGGAGAAAGATTAGATATAAAGATTAAATCAATGTTAATGAATCGTTTTGCATATATTCTTAAACTTTTGTCTTAATCATACATTACGCACACTAATTAATCCAGTAAAATTATATATAAACGATTTCCTTAAGCGAAAGCTTTTCTTTCTAATTCGGTATATAATGATTCGTTTAGAAAATCTAGAAGATTTGTTCTTCAACATCATATTTTACAAGAAGTTAACAGTATAAGTCAATAACAAGTTGCAAGAAAAGTGAAAAGTGGTCTCGCACTCTCGTTCATCCGGTTTAAGAAGCTACTTGTATGAAAATATAAAAAAAAAGTGTAGTGTTCCTCATTATAAAAAGTTGGAAATACTAATTGTAAGATTATTACTTCATGATCTTAGATATAATTATAGAGAAAAAGATTCCGTACTCCATGGTACCAAATGAAAATATATTTCTAACCAAAACGATGGGTATGAGTATGTTTCCAAAAATTTAAGGAGAGGTATTTAAACGCATTATACGCTATTTTGTAAAAATTTTAGGAAGAATCCTAGGGCGGGACACAAAGCTCTAATTTGACTTTGAACAGTTATATTTTGAAAACCAAACCAATTGTGTCACAACAAACTACACATATCAAACAAGAAACTATCTGACTATGTTCAATAAAACTCCAGTTATCTCATCATAGTGGAAATATGTTTTTTGCTACTTTTCAAAAAATTGTCACCCGGTTCTTTACACACCACAGGCTGGGTAGGAAGAGACATCATCGTGCGAACAGATTCAATGTCTCATTTTTAATTTTAAATGTATTTTAGGGAGTATAAGGGCAACATTATTAAAACAATGCGAATATAAATATCATGGGTACATTGTTTACAGAGGCAACACTGTATTCAAGATTGATCTAGTATCACTTTAGAAATAATTATCAGCATAGTTAGAATAAGTATTTAGTTAACTTATTTCTTGTTCTATTTTTTATTGGGTGCATCTTGCCAGGGTAAAGCTTCAGTTAGACCTTTTTACCCCATCCACATGTAAGCTCCTATAGAGGTTATATAAAACTGTTGAATCTAACTTGAAAATGGCACTTCATCCTATAAAACAATAAAAAAGTACACCAAAAAGTTTTATTTTGGTCTCGTAAATTAAACAACAATGCTCATAACTAAAAAACTAAAAAAAAGGAAATTTTTCTATAGATTTCTTGATAGTGACATCCTCAGAATCAAAGTGATGGATTATTATACTTTTTTTTTCTCTACTTTCAAATATTTTTGTTTAAAAAAACTCTCAACTTTACTTGTTTTTGAGATATCGGTATCTTTATAACCGCAGACCTTTAAGCCCCCGCATTACCCTAAGCCTATTTTTAATTTTCCAACTTATGACTTAGTCATGATATGTATGGTCCGATTTTTTAAAGTAACTTTGTGGTGCAATTACTTTTTTCCTCTAATAGTAAAATTTAAATTACGTAGGCCTGAATCTTGTAAAAAAATTTGTTTATTTCAAACAATTTAAATAACGCCTTACAATCTATCAAACTTTTTCATATAAAACTGATACAGTCAAGAACCAAAACCTCAAAAAAAGTATTTTGTATGATATAATGGTTTTTGGATAAGTTTGAAATTTAAAGCTTGTAGTAGGTAAATACCATAGATTTCTAAAGTCTATACATACTTTACCAATGAATAGTAAAATCACATGCTTCTGATTCATTTATTTCACGATTATTTTTTTATTTTGAAAATATTTTTATCAAAGTTTTTAAATTTTTGCATACCATTTCAATTATAAACTAGTGGGGTGTATGGCATCGTGCCTTAAGGCAATTGCTGGACTTTCCGTACCGTACGAAAGGTTCGAGATGCTGAATGTTATCAAATAGGTCGATTATAAATAAATATTGTAACATTGTTTAATATTTATAAGAATTATATAAACTGAATTACAAAGTTAAAATTATTGTTCAGAGTATATTAGAACTTTACTCAGAATTAAAAAAATATTCTCGATGTACAAAAAAAACTAAAAAAAAATGATACAATTTTTTTTTCAAAATCAATTATTTTGTTAAAACAAGCTGAAAGCTCTTTGAATCATTTATCGCTTAGTTCCCCCAAAAACTGCTTATTTTTTTGCACATTTAGCTCTTATCTTCGAAATGGCTGGGCCTGCCATTGCCAAAAAACTAATAATCACTTCTCCCATCATACTAATTGAATTTTTTAGATCATTCAAAATCGGATGCTCCGTTCACTCAAAAACGCGATTCTATTTTCTGCACTCCTTGCTCCGGATCTCCGTAACGGCTGGACCCTGCCTTTGCCAAAAACTAATCAACACATCTCACTATCACTAGAAATCGAATGTTTTTTGAACCATTCAAATCGGTTGATCCGAGCGCCCGAAAACGAGGACATACATACACACATACACATCCATTTTTTTCTTAGGTATGCCAAAATGTTCAGAAACCTTCTCAGAAAACATTTTCAATTTCGATTTTCGGCTCATTACAATAACTTTCCTACGGAAGTTAATGTCTGTAATTTTTTGTTAAAAAAAAGAGTACTGGCGTTCCCTGAATTCAAAATAATGCCAAGTGTAATAGAATAATTACTCAATTAATGCAAATTCAAGAATTAATTCTGCGCAGAATACATCATATATCGTAATCAACATTAATTAATAAATGGTCTGAGTTAGCTTCATACTTGACTATATTTATTTCTAGTTTGTGTTAACATTCCCTACTTTTATTGAATGAATCTTATGAAATTTCTTACAGAATTTCTAAATATCGTATCAGAACAATACTAATTCAGGTAATTAAAAATATTTTGTATGAATAGGCGCAAGCCAATTATGATGGCGCTCTATAAGAATAAATCCCGATTGTATAAAACACATCTAATTGCTTTCTGTCAGTTTATTCTTTCGACATATAAAGATTATTTCAAGACACGGCAATCTTTCATTAATTTAATAGGTCTGCTGGCGATAATTGACACTTCTGATATAATTAGAGAATTGTATTGTAGCAATTCAGAGATTGACAATACGCTGGAGTATCTTTTATTAGAATATGTATTACTAAATATTATTGATTATTATATTGATTATGGAAATAAAATTTAATTAATTTAATTTAAGATATCATTTACAAGAAATAATCAATTTTTAATAGATTTTTTTTATTATTTCAATAGCATTTGGTTTTAAATTTATGATATTATGGGGTTTTACTACTATTAATAACTTTCAGATTTAATACTAAATATGTGTTATATATGTTTTTCTCAATTTGTCAACAGTCCCATTTTACCTAGCCTATGGGGTAACAATAAAAACAGCCAGGGAGCAAACAGATCCAATGTCTTAATTTCAAATTCAAAGGGATTTTACGAAATAATATTCTTGCAATGCAAAATATAAATTTCATGGGCACATTTTTTACGAAGATAACACAGTGGATCTGGTATTTCGTCAGAAACATTTATCAGCAAAGTAGAAATAATTTGTTGTTATAATATAAATTATCTCTTTTAAAATTACTTAGCCAGGATAAATTTCCAGTTGGTCCTTTTTATCCAGCCCTTATGTAAGCTTTTATAGAGGCTATATAAAAAAGTTTGATGAATCTAACTCAAATTATATTAACCAAGGAACAGTGCTTACAATAAAAAAACGACCAAAAAAGAACTTTGGTTATAGATTTTTAGAGGACCGTTTACCTCCTAATAGCGACGTTTATAGCATTGGTGACGGCTCATTACACATTCATTTTTCTTTACTTTCAAATATTGTTGTTGAAAATTTTCTAACTTGTTTTTGAGATATTGGTGGTCGACTTTTTTACCCGCCTACCCTTAAGCCCCGCTCGACCTTTTGATAAGGTAAGGGAATGATGAGCGAAATCCATTATCATTCGCTATAGAAATTACATTTTTAATTTAGTATATAGACATACATATAAATGAAAATACTCTCTAATTAATCAATAAGTGTTTTAAAAATGGTTTTTAAATTTTTGAAATCGGCGCTGCCGTTTCTGAGAGATGTTCGACGGGGGTCAAGTTTAAGCTCATACACGCATATATCAGGAGAATACTTTTTTTTATTTTGATATTAAACGATTCAGTATGTCGTGAAACGAGAAAGTTGATCAAATTTGATGTACCGATGAAAACTTCTCATCCGGGCGGGAAATTTAAAATAATGTAGAGCAACTTTAAGCAACTTATCATAGAAATATTGAACATTTTAATTTTACTGAAATATACTTACATATTTAACTAGTAGTGTATGGCATCGTGCCTTAAGGCGAATTGCCGGAACTTCCCATACCGTAATGAAGTATTCAAGGAATATTAAATGTTTTCAAATAGAGTATTATAAATATTGCAACTTATATATGTTTATAGAAAAGTAAATGAAACTCAGCAAGTAAATAAATCAAAAAAGTAAATGAAAATCAAAATAAAATAAAACGCTCACTCAATCTGATTTAATATAAAGGACATTGTCTAGTATTTATAAGAATTATATAAACTAAATTTCAAAGTTGAAATTATTTATTTCAAGTAGATAAGTGAGTTTAGAACTTTAACTAGGATTGAAATTAATATTAAAAAAATTTTTTTTGGAAATTAAAAAAAAAATCCAAAAGCAATCGTTTTGTCAACTTTACTTACTTTTATCAAGTAGAAAGCTTTTTGAATAGTTCAAATCGGATACTTAGTTCTCTCGAAAAATGCTATTATTTGTATATTTAGCTCTGTATCTTCGAAATGGCTGGACCTGCCTTTGCAAAAACGAATCTGTCACTTTTCTTTATCATAACAAATTGATGCTTTTTAGATCATTCAAATCGAATACTCCGATCTCTCAAAAACGCAAAACAGCTAAACATGCCTTTGCCAAAATCTAATTAGCATATTCTCCTATCAATATGAATCGAATGTTTTTTAAGCCATTTAAATCGGTTGATCTGTGCGCCTGAAAACGTGGACAAAAAATGCGACCACACAACACCCACACGCATACACACACATCCATTTTTTCTGAAGTATACCAAAATGTTCAGAAACCTTCAAAACGTGAAGATACAAATTTTCATTTTCGATTTTCGTTCCATTACTATAAGTTAGTCTACGGGAAGGTAAAAAGTATATGGAATAAAGTATTCATAGTAATGTAATATGAAGATAATAACAGACATTTTGCGCCCATGCACAATAATTTCTATAATAATTCCATCACTAATAGAGGCAAGGATAACGAGACAACTTATGCACTACATGCGAAATAGAATCCGAGTAAATCAGCAATTGGCTTGGCGGGCATCTGGCGAAACAGTCGGTTAATTGTAACATTTTGAGGTTTTTAAAGAAATGTTTTATATTGTGCAATAGGTCGGGTCGTGAACCTGATTACAACATTTGCTATTAAATGCGCGTTGAGACAGTGCGATTGTGACAAGCGCTATTTGCAAGTGGAGTTGTCCGCGTGTCCATTCGTCCGGAAATTACAGTGTTTATGGTGTCGGTGTCGGTGTCGTTTCTGCAGCCGCGGCGACACTTAACGAGGTCGCCTTTTATTGTGCCGATTAGGAACACCGCACATGGTTTGTGTGAATAAGGTTTTTATCACAAGATTGGTAAAAATTCATTGTACGAAGAAGAAAATTTTGTTAGGGGCATTGTTGATTAAAAGATTTCACGGCGCGCGCTTTCGTCTGCCCAAGTGTCCTTTGGATTAATTGATTCACTCTGCATTCAAATGAAAGCATTCTCATTCGTGCATACTTGAATGTTATTCAAGCTGCCAATCTACTTCGATTCCTGCAACATAAACATGCATTGTAAGGGCAAGATTTCATTTTACTTGAATCTTCTAGCTAACTTGATTTTCCATCCAAACATCTCGATGAAGCTGTGTTATTCTAACATTGGTCAGAATAAAATTGAAAATGATTATTTGAAGGAAATAACGATTGTTTTTTTCGATATTTTGTACTTTGAATTTGAAAATTAAACAAATTTTAAAAACCCTCAGACAAGATTGTATAAAATTATAAAGCTGATTCTAACTAGTTGGTATTGGTATTTTGCCTTGAGGCAAGTTACATGAACTTCCCGATATGTATAAATAATCGACTTAATCAATAAGAAAAAAATAATTTATGAGTGATTAAAAGTATTCCGAGTGGATTTATATATAACACTTAATTGAAAACTAACAAACTCGTTAACTTGGAGTATTTTCTAAAAGCAAATTTTCAAAAATCAATATTTTTTATAATTGAACCAGTTTCCATAGGACTTTAATGGTTTAGTATGTTCATTAAGACCAAATACTCTATATAGTAAATCGTCTAATTTTAATTTTAATCAACGTCAAAAAAAATCGGCTTCAATTTTTTTTTCAACAGTTAATTACAAGAAAACGGCTCGGTAGATTTTTATCTAGTATCATTCCCAGGTAAAATACATTTCAATATTGTTATCAATTTTTTCATTAAAATATATGTCATAATATGCCGAGTACAAGCATTTTGCCGGTGCGCCACGAGCGTGCGGCTGTCATTTGGCGGGAAAGATACAGGTCACAATTTCCATATAAAACAACAAATCAAAACAAATATATATTTTAAATAGTATAGTTCTTGTTGAACCTGAAAAAGCCTCAAAAAATGAGAAATTTACCAATTTTTCGCAACTTGAAAACAAATCATGTTATTCGATACAAAATTTTACTTTAGACTAAGTGGGTAAATTATAGCTTTTTTTAATTTTTCTTAGGTTCAACTAAAATAGAATTTAATTCTGAATACAATAAATTTTGTTTCGTTTTGACGTTTAGTTTTTTCGCTATCTTTCCCGCCAATTAGGAAGAATAAAAAAAATTTACAGCCAAGAAATCGCGAGTTGAAGTTTTTGTTCCGCTTGTATACATTCGTTTTTTTATTAAAGAGATAAATAAGTTTTTTTTTATTATTATAGTTTCAACAGCAATCAAAACCTTACGTACTATGAGCTGTTGGGCTGAAACTTTTCCTCACTTCGTATTTTTAGATGGTAACCCAATGGTTAATCCATCCATATTTGATGATTTTTGTTATTAGAATTAATCTAATAGGGCTGACTTTTTATTGGTGCAGCAATGCCGGGCAAGGGGTATTTTCACTTGAAAGCATATTGCTATCTATATTTCCAAGTGAAACTCGTTGTCACTGCTGCCTGACAACAGGCTGCTCGAAGTGGGTATCGAACCCGGGACCTCTGAAACAAGTCCCGTCGCTCTTAACCGCTTACCTACGGGCTAGCCCCAAATAAGTTACAAATATATTAGTTATATACTTTGCATTAAATTATATAACTTCAATAGTCTACTCTAGTTCCATTCGTAGAATTTTAGCCTTTTCTGTTCAATTTCTCTCGATTTTTACAGTTTATTTTAATAGATAAGTACGTTATAGAGACAATTTTCGTAATATATTTGTTCTAACATAACGTTTCTTCAATGTTATCATTTATATATCACTGTAAATTATTCAAACGAGCATGAAATTATCAGCTTATTTTGTATCCATAGCTATAAGTTTATTCCGAATTGTATATTATTTGGCTTTTTATTGAAATAAAAATATTATTTTAAACTATTAGGTTCAACAAAACGTTATTATTCAATTCAATTGGTGACAAAGTTGAAAAAAATATAGAGAATTGACTAATTTTCCAATAGGTAAATAGGGAAGAAATGGGATTATATAGCGTAATAAGAAAAACAGGAAGAAAACATATTGTATAAATTCTAAGGTACTATTTATAGAGATATACTTGGACTATAGATTTTTTATCGAAAACTTCTCTTTACTTTAGTAGAATGCTAATAACAATAATGATCTGAATATGTGATAATATTTAATAATGACACTGAACAACGGAATGAGCACTTAAAAATAATAGATCAATCCACTTAATAAGGACTAGATTATCATATTTTTTATTAATGAATGCAGAAGAGACGGGAAAAGTTGAAACTTTTCTATAAATTGTTGCAAAAATAAAATTATTTTTCATAATTTATCTATTATGTAAACATTATTGAAATGTTCGAGGTATGCCGATTAAAAAAATATTTCGAACAATAATTAATATTGTCTAAATAATTTACTCCTCACATTCTCTACTATTAAATCCGAAGAAGCGACCGCCCCAATTAGTGCCCAAAACTTATTATTAGTGATTGATAATTTTAACCGTTCAAATTTTTAAATCAAACCTTAATGAACTTTTGAGAAATGAGTTTGAACTCTTGGAAAAGTTGCCGATGGTTATTTATAAAAACGTTCAGAAACTTGTGTTCTGAAGTTTAAACTCTTGTTTATATAAAAAACTGTTCTCTTCTTTGTACTCCATAACCTGCCTATTACATTTGCAAAGGTAGGAAGTTAATTTTGAAATATGATATATATATATATATATATATATATATACATATATATCAGTTGCGATGAAAAGCATTTTAAAATCTAGTTTACAATAGTATCTCATGGTAGCAAACGGCATGGAAAACATAATTAATCACAGATTTTCTTACAGTATCTCAAATACCCATAATTATTCTCTATTACAAAGCGGTGGATTTCTTGCTGTTGTATAAAACATAAATAATATACAATTTATCATAACGTGTATAATACTTTCAAATGAGATCCAAGCCAGTGAAAAATAGTTTCATATATCCTATGCTATTGTACATCGGTATAATCAGAGTGAATTTATTTTGAAAGATAAAAGTAAAGTATTGCATTAGAACTAATGTAGGATACATTTCAAAGAGATTTCTTTGCGCGGGTCACGACTTTGCCGCAATAAACGCGGACATCAATATGCCCCGCGGACACTATTGCAACGACACATGTATAGTGGGATAGCTGGATCACAATTTAAATTTTAAAATCTAAATAAAAATATGAAACAAGTATGTCCGAAAAAAGCTAAATTAAGATGTACACCCAAACATGGAAGCATACAATAAAAACTTCATACTAAATTAACCCATGCACATAGAAGATATTAAGAGAAAATGATTGAGTATGTTAACAAAATCATTTACAATTAGTTGAAATTATAATTTTAGATCATTTTACAAAAAAGATTTGAAATACAACCGTTTCAACAAATCCGTGTTTTGGCTATGTTATATAAATTTTGAAATATTTAGATTTTATTGATAGATTGTATAATATTGTATGGCTGCACAATCTTATAATAAGGTAAAATTGTGACATAGGGAAGTACTGTCAAATGATATAGTGTTTCGTTTTTCAATTTTTATTAATTTAATTTATTATTTAATGATCTCGGTCTCAATCGTTCTTACTCATCTTTGGTTTACTGACTACAAGTGCGATGGTATTTTTAATTAAGCAGGAACTCTAATAACATATTTATAAGTTAGCAATCTAATATATTTTTAGCAATTATTTTTTTGCATTTCAGAGTAGAAGTTGAAAACCAATTACATTTGACAAGATTTTTATATTGGTCCTGTAATGCTTGCGAAAAAGTACTATTATTTTGTCCATTGTACGAGTAAGTCATTTTCCAGAAGTCAGGCAAGACACCTGATTATTGCCAGGAAACTGATCGAACTCACAACTGGCATAAGTTATTTGATTTCAATTGAAAAACGAATATCAATAAATAGAACCACAAAAGCAAACATGAGAAAAATACCCTTAACTGATTACTGCGACAAGATTGTGACAATGACGCTCAACATCTGACAGGATTTTTATTGTAGCTTTCTTCATGCTGTACAGTCGCTGGATTAATAATAAAACTAGTATGTTTTTAAATAGGGCCACTGTGTCATTCTGTCTGTATATACTATTTCGTCCGTACTTCTCCTATATCCAAGCACAATATGATATGATATTGATAGTTTTAATTTTTTTGCTATCAAATAAATAAGGTAGTACACGGCTTAAAGTCGACGGGATAAAGATCCAACGTTTTTATCGTCAAAACAAGTACGGAATATTTTAACAATACTATTTTAAAGTAGAGGCCCCATTGTTAATTTTTAACTAAAGCACTTTTTTGTCGTACACTATATTTGACCAGATGGCAAGTTTTAGCAAAACATAATTTTTTACAGATGAATAAGCTGTGAATTTTAATGAACATATGACGATAGTTTTTGGTTGATTTATGTCTTTTGTTATGACTTAGTTGGTTTTGTTCTCAGTGTTCCTTATATTAGTGTATCAATGTAAAACTAATTTTTTTATACATTGTTAAGCTGTTGCTAAAAAATATAAATATTTTGGAAAAAAGACTCATGTTAG
Source organism: Ctenocephalides felis (assembly GCF_003426905.1). Lineage (NCBI taxonomy): Eukaryota > Metazoa > Arthropoda > Insecta > Siphonaptera > Pulicidae > Ctenocephalides > Ctenocephalides felis. The sequence continues at coordinate 51,536,397 of NW_020537758.1, forward strand.
TGCATGTAACTTTAGTAGATTTTGTTCTGTATATCTTAAATGCTCAAAAACAACTATATTTATTAGGTGATCAGATAGGTTTAAAACACAGCGATATTCAATAAAAATCAATAATAAGTTTTGTTACCCGGCTAGAGCTCTGATTAATGTAAATTGCCCATATTATGAACTTGTATCATATATTATTCGTTTTAGGCTGTTTTTCGATATCTATTGGATAATGTTTTCTGGTATTTGAATATTTTAGTCGTAACATGGTGTTATGAAATAACAAGTGGACTTTACCGTGATACCAGTAGTTTGGAATCAAAATTTAACGATTTTTATAATGGTTGTATTGGCCATGGGCGAAGTGGAGCAATAGACTAAACATACGAATTAAGATATTACATATTCCGCTTATGTGGAATTATGTAGTATGTAGATTATTTTGTATATACTCATAAAATCTCGCGGTTTAGTGTAACTAATCAGAAATTCTCATTTATAATCAAATAATATTTGCAAAATTGATTACTTATTCTTATTTCAATATAACGGTAACTAAATACTATGAAATTATCGGTTCGGCGGTACGACATATCTCTCTATATAAAAAATCTGTTTATCTGTATTTTTGTAGATTTAAAGTCCATACTTTCAGTCACCGTGAAAATTTAAGAAACCATTAATTATATCGCCAGAAATGTTTTTGTATACTTATACCTAAATCAAGTGGTAATGTCACGTTTATCACGCCAAAGATTTTTTTCTAACTTTTGGATCAATTGTTTTATAATATATGATTAAAAACTCATAGAACTTCAAATTTTAACTCTCTTATCACATACTCATATCTCGTAAAAATCAGTAGTAATTAAATTATTTTTCATGTCGGTTTTAGTCTGTTTCAATTTATATCAGTATTTAATTTCAAGCCAATTTGCTGAAATCAATGAAGACATTAGATTTATTCCAATCGACGGTTATGATAATGAGTATTATATTGAGCTATCAAAATTCGATCATGGCATTTTATAAAAGGACATTCAAAACATTGAAATGGAAAAATAGTTTATTAACCAATGATTTATCTGCCACATGTTGCTAGTAATTATATAGTAGCAACTTGCTACTATATAATTCTAACAAATTTTATGAATCAATTATCGATCTTTGTAATAAATATTCTTCTATGAACATTATAAGCATAACTTTATAATTAAGTGAGTAAATTTAGTGTGATTTATAATGTAAAGTATAGTGTTACTGAAAAAAAAAAACAGATAAAAAGTAAGCTCGGTTCAAAACAAATGCTGCAAAGATTTTGTATGGTTATTCGTCTTCAGTGCAAATGCGTATATATTAAATATTTATGAAAGAAATATTACAGTTATGGTTATATTTTATTTAAATTATTATATTATATTTTATTCAATTTTTTTTTATGCTTTGCGCTAATGATTCAAATTATAACTCAAAACGTTAAATAGTCCCGTCAAGAAATTTTTGAATATTCTTAGTATTTAATAATTGATTGAATATCTAAAAAAAAATTTTATAAATATGTACATGTACGTACAAAAGTGATTTATGGCGTAACGATTTAACATGCTGCCCTATATAGACTGGGTCGAGTCTTTGCTCTGGACAACCTGGCATCGTGCAGTAGCGATGTCGATTTTTACTTAAAAATGTAGATCTAAAATATGTTCCAATTATAGAAATAGTTCATTTCAGACTCTGCTGTGTGAGGTGGCAATGGAAAATCTCTCACAATATTCTTTACAGAATCAAGTTGAAATTTAACCCAGCTCACAGACCTGCCCTGGTGCTCATTTGTGCAGATTGAAATTTTAGAATAACACGTATCTAGCTTATGTTCCGCGCTCTAATTGAATATGTGAAATAATGTGACGTGATAGGCAATGCAATTTTTACTGATCCAACTTAATTAATAATTGTATCAACTAATGAAGAAACAAATCTCATCATTATTGTTAGCAAACATATAATTTCATTAAATCAGTCCTTTACTGTGGCAATCGAGTGTTTTTATATCGACGATCTGCCATTGAATCACAAAAGAGAAAATAGACTTACATTGCACGAATATATTTATTGTGTGACCTCAAGAATAGAATTGCGATGTTGAGCGATTGCAATGCATTTATACCATGAAACATTTGTTTGTATAAATTCGCTGCCCTATGGCATAAATCATATCGGGTTACTCCTAGGAATAACTCAAGTTAACATGGATTGCGAAACACGTTACGAATTCTGACTTATTTATCAAAAGCAAAAGTTTTATGTATAATAATAATAATATGAATAAAGCTATTTATTAGATTGTGCTCCATTGTTGTTATGAGAATGTACAATATCTAGCTTAATGATTTGCAATAAAGGAAAATGGTGTCTGTATTAGTCATTCGTCTATTATGCCATTAAGACTATAGGTCGTTATAATACTTGGTGAAAAATCTAGGATAATATGCAGGGTTGATAGATTATTGCGGCATTTTCTAAATATTAAGGTTCACACCCCATTAACCTATATAGAGTAGAGCGGAGCTTAAAGCTCCGTGGGCAAAAAGGTCCACCACCGATATCTATAAAACCAGTAAAGTTGAGAATATTTTGACAATATTTGAAAATAGAGGGAAAAAAAATGTATAACCAGCTATCATCTTGATTCTTACGACCGCAATATCTGGAGATAAACGGCAATGTTTAAAAATCCATAACAAGAATATTTTCTTTATTTGTTAGTTTTTTCGGGTGCGAGCGCTGTTGTTTAGTTTATTTATATTTATTTGATTTAAAAGATGTTATTTTAATTCTATAGTTAGATACAACCGTTTTTCTTTAATTAATCTCTATAAAAGCATACACCTGTATGGGGTAAACAGGACCAAATGAACCTTCACCCTAGCATAGGTGTAAAAAATTAAAAAAACAGCGATAGTAAATAGTAAACTAGGTTAAATGAAACAATTTAACTTGAAATTAAATTTAGTTAAAAGTGGCATTTTGCCTTAGGGCAAGTTGCAAAAACTTTCCGATGTGTATAATAATTGACTTAATCAATCGAAATTAGGATTTAGATATTTAGATAGAATTTTTAACTTTTTGTTTCGAAAATTAAGTTTTTGTTTTCAATTAAATCTTGATCATGAGATTTCCAATTGCGTTTTCTAAAATACATTTAAATTGTAATTATATTGATTATATTGGACAGACACGTTCTTGTAGGTCCTAAAATTGTAGTTAAGTATTTTACAATTTAATGAATTGACAATGTTTGACTCATTACATCAACTTTTGACACAATCATTAAAGCAACTTTTGACACAAATTTTTACTATTATATTTTTTCAAACTTTGATGAATTTTTAAAATTAAACTACTTGCTGTAGGGCCGTAATATTCCAGTATGTTCTAGAAGACCATGATATCTATCGAGAAAAAGAGTTTCATAAAATTCGGCAAAAAATCGTTTTAACAGTTAATTACAAAAAACGGCTCGGTCGATCTTTATCTAAAACTAATCAGTTTCATTCCCAATCACTATTTTTCTAACAGTTTTTGATTTTTTAAAATCGATTCAGTATTGTGACTTCTTGCAAATTACAAAGAAATGGCTCGGCCGATTGTCGCACAAAATTGTGAAATGGCATATATAATTGTAAAGTGGCTTTTAAATTTTTGAAATCGAACCAGCCGTTTTTGAGAAAACGTCAATTTAAGGTAAAAAATATGTTCACACACATACTTTTTTCAAATTTTGTCTCATTTAATTCAGAATGTCTTGTAACGTCGAGAAAACACAAAATTAGCATAACGGATTTTTTGATGAAAACATAAACTTCTACTTCGGGTAGTTAAATAGTTATTCCAATTTTGCTGATAAAGATTTCTGAACAAATACTGGATAATGGGTGTATACAGTGTTATTCCTGTAAAAGATGTACCCATAAAATGTATATTTTGCATTCATTGAATAATAAAATAAAAATAAGAAATTTGGCCTGTTTGCCCTCTGGTTTTTCCATTATACCGCATTTTTGGGGTAAAAGAACCAGGTTACAAATTTTTGAGAAACAGCTAAAAAATCCCATTTATACAAGATTGAATTAACTAGACGTTTCACTGAACCTAGGCAGATATGTTATTTTCAATGATATGATTGGTTTGGTTTTCAAAATATTATTGTTCAAAGTCAAATTGGACGTTTGTGCCAAGCCCTACTCTATAAAAAAAATATAAGTAAGTGCGTTAATTTGCAATCCATGGATAATTATAATATAATATAAAACAAGCAAAAGTTTAATAATTTTTAAATAATTCATTTATTGGAAAGCTCTATTGATTTCCCATCCCTGATGTTATATCGAGTAACACGCTGAGTTTCCAAGTGTGTATAATGAAAATACATAACTTATCATGTATAAATTGATTTGTTAGAAATTAGGTATGATTAATTTCATTTGGGACTATGTCAATGTTTCTGATAAATTACTCGACAGTTATTGAGCAATTCAAGCAGTTACTCAATGTAAAGGCTCAAGAATTTAATAATATGATCATTATAATTAAATTTATGCTGTGGGAATAGCGTGTATACAGCATAGTGTTTCCAATTAAGTCCCTCACACTCGCGAAAACAAATATATCTCTAAAATTGCTTAATGAATAAACATTACACGCACCTTATTATATTTAGTCTGCGCTTATAATGACTAAATAGTCAATTTATATTATTATAAACTAGTTGAGAGTGGCATTTTGCCTTAAGGCAATGAACTTCCCAAAATGTGTAATAATTGACTTAATCAACCGAAATTGATATTTAGATATTTAGATATTTAGATAAAATTTTAAGTTGTTTATTTTGAAAATAAAATTTTCATTTCAAATAAATCTAAAAACTGCAATTTCCAATTGATATCAACCATTTTAATTATTTGTGGTTATATTAATTTAAATGCACAGATACGTGCTTGTATGCCCTAGTATTGTAGTTTACTATTCCAAATATTTGAATTTGTATAATTCAAGCAATTTCTGTAAGACTGTTCGTAAACTTTATCGCCATGTCACTTTTTATGAAAAAGTTCGAAATATTTTTTTTAAGAAACTTAATTAATTATTTTATAAGATATAGTTAAAAAATACTGGCATGATTACATATGTATATAATGTGCGTAGGCCTTAATATTATTGTATGATTTTGCTAGTCCTCATCGAGGCACATCGAATGGCTTTTACATTTTTGAAATCGGTTCAGTCGTTTTTGAGGAAACATCGACGAAAGGTCAAACATCGACGCTTAAAACTACTGAAAACGACTGAACCGATTTCAAAAATCAAGAAAATACTGGCATGATTATATATGTATATCATGTACGTAGTCCTTAATATTATTGTATGGTTTTCCTAGTCATCATCAAAACACCTCGAATGGCTTTTACATTTTTGAAATCGGTTCAGTCGTTGTTGAGGAAACATCGACGAAAGGTCAAAAATCGGCTCACATACGCATACACACAGTCATAAATACACACACACATACTATTTCCAAATTTGGTCTCATTCGATGCAAAATGACTTGGAACGTCGAGAAAACCTAAAATTAGCAAATCGGATTTTGTCGCGAAAACATAACTTCTCCTTCGGGAGTTAATAATTAAATAACTTATATATTGATTATGAGAAAATTTGTGACTAATGTATATCAAACAATTTGAATAAAATTTATCAACCTAGATTGATTTAAAAAATGAAATGCTAGCAATTTATTTGTATTTAAAAAACGAATGGATTATACATAAATTAAATTTTTATTAGAAGTTTATGTCATTTTAATTGCTATATTTACGAAGTATACGAGGTCTGTTCAAAAAGTACCCGGAATTTTCGTTTTTTTCAAAAAAATATTTATTTATTCGTCTACAATGTAGACTCTACATTAATGTGGTCCCCTTCAAAGTAGTCCCCCCCAGATATAATACACTTATGCCAGCGTTTTTTCCAATTTTCGAAGCACCCTTGATATTCACTTTTTGATATGTCCTTGAGCACTCTCAGCGATTTTCTTCAATCGAGGAAAACCGCCGTCCTTTCATGGGTCTCTTCAACTTTGGGAATAGGAAAAAGTCACACGGAGCCATATCTGGTGAATTTTTGCACTTTGCAACACTTTATTTCATTTTTTACGCAAAATTTAATACAAATTCTTTGACTTTTCAATTCTTCCATTGTAAAAATCGCCGAGCTCAGAAAAACACGTCGAACCTTAGCGACTACCACAGACAAAGTAAACAGTGAATATAGCTGAAAATTTCATCATACTTTAGGGGCATGTATACCAACACAATAAAAAAAAAATTTTGACAATCAGACACTCCAGACCCGCGAAATTTAATTATTAGTAATTCCGGGTACTTTTTGAACACACCTCGTATGCTTTGTTTAATTTATTATTCGTCTGATTTTAAATTATACAAAAAATTACTTGGATTTATTAATAAATTAATTTCTATCGATTTCTTATGATATATATGTCCTGTTTAAATTGTTTCATATACACGAGTCAAATTCTTTCTTATAATTAAATAACTTATGGAAATTTTGATTTCTAAACAAATTTGTCTAGTATAAATATTGCAATTCATCTAAATATATTTTTTGTATAGGGGCTTAAAGCCCGCAGGTAAAAAGGTTCACCATCGATTACTTTATTATTCTTCATTATTAAGTGAAGGCAATGATTGAAAATTCATAAAAATAGTATTTGCATTCGTTGTTAGTTTTTTTTTGGTTGTGAGCATTTTAGTTTAGATTACGAGATCCCAATATAATTTTCAAATATACGTTCTTCAATTATTTTACTTTGTATTGTTAATTTTATGTTAGATTCAACAGTTTTTTATATAACCTCTATAAAAGTTTTCACGTGGATGTAAATCTGGCAAAGGTGTAAAAGTAAATAATACAAAATAGTAAACAAGAAAGTAAATTGAACTAAAGCTATTTTACAAGATATATGATTTTAAACAGTATATATATCTCTGTGAAAAATGTACCCATAAAATTAAATTTTGCATTGGTTGAGTAATTTAATTGTTATTTGGTAAAATTATTTTAAACTTTAGAGTAAGACATTCAACCTGTTAGCCCTTTGGCCGCCCCATTTTACCCCGCATATGGGGTAAAAAGGAACAGTTAACAATTTATTGAAAAAATACACATTTCTATAATGATGAATTATCTAGAAGTTTTAATGATCGAAGTAAAATATTTGTTGGCTCGTGATATATGTTATTTGTCAAGTAATGTTTTCTTTAATTCATTACAAGTTGAAATATCTCAAATCACAAATTTCCAATAATTTTCAATGATATGTAAAGTCACGTTATGTATGGTATTATCAGATGCAAAATACCATATTCTTCATTTAAATATATAATAATTTTAAATATTTTGAAAATAAAATCATATCGAATTGATTTTAATATTTCAATATTATACTCAAATGTAGAGTATGGTCAATTAGCATTAGACTTATCATAATTTTCGTTATCGTTTTTATAAAAATGCTAATTCGCGTATTATATATATATATATATATATATATATATATATATATTTATTTATATTGATAGATTACCATTTAATTAGCATAAAATATTGCTAATTTTACAACTAAATTATAACCGATATTAAATTTAGTTTCATAATTAATTTGCATAAATATGCACTCATAAACATGTTATACAATGAAGGTGATTTATATTTATACAGATGCGATACAAGAAAAAATTTCAATGAAGTTCGATCGATTGACTTTCTTTTATTTAGCAGAAGAACAAAACATTGATATTATCAGCTGCCGAAATTAGAACATTTCGAAATCGTTTTGTGGATAATATAGTCGTGTTGAAAACCTGTTAAAATATGATACAGTTGTTTTTATACAAAACTGCAACCGAATCACTCTTACTTTTAAATTAACTCAAACGGTCACTTTCAATATAATAGGGCATATAATTATTATTGGCTTGTTATGGTACATTTTGAATATGTAACAGTTGCGTAAGGTCCCTTTAGATTGTTATGAAAGTTATATGTTAAATTCAGAACACATTCACTTCATTTATTATTAATCTGGATTTTTTTCTGATATCTTACTTGAAATTTTACTTTACATAAATGCATAATTTAATTTTAATTATTCAGGCAATAAAAATAAATATGAATCCAAACTTTTAACATGTGTATGCAAATTGATTAAAAATACACATCAAAATCTACGCAGATTATTTTTTATATTTAAGGCCTTAAAATAAAATTATTACTATCAGAAATCTACTAAACAGTAAAAATATATTTTTATTTGTTTAGTACTGAAAATTAAAATATTTGCATGTGTTTTGAATTTGATGTTCGAAATTGTATTCTTTAATCAATTTTTTTTTATAAAACTTTGCTTTTATAAAATAATTAGTTTCACGAGAAAAAAGTGAATGACAATTAAAATTTTAAGTAGATAATTTCAAACAACAATTATTTGTTATAATATTCTATTGAATACGTAAAATGCAATTTAATATAAAGTACTTAAACTTTACCAAATTATGTTCCTACCTATAAGTTAAATAAAAGCAAAAAGAGTTTCAGCTTTTTCCATTAGGTATACTCTATTTTTCTAGGGCGCATAAAAGTATTAATCATTTCAACAGTAATTGTAAGTAATATTAAAATTATAAACCAAACTATTTGTAAGTGGCAATTAGCTTTGATACGTATAAATAATGAACAAGAATATTTTAATGAATAAGATACGAGATTTAAAGCAAAAATATTACTACTCGCTTAGAACATACAAGGTGTATGCCCCTTATAATTAAACCTTTTATGCTAATATTTTAGAATATTCATTGAAACCATTAACTCTAACAATGTTTCATTAAAATTGTCAGAAAAAATTGCAATTTATTTTACATAGAAATAACCCCTCTAATCTTTACCAAAAACTAAGCAGCACAATTTTTCGCTGATATCCTTCGAACAGTCCAGTATTTTTGGCGAGAACGTGGACAAACTTTTTAAAGTTTACTGCTAATTTTCAAGAAATGGCTCGGCCGATCGCCTTGGAAAACTAATCAACCCGAGTGCTACATAGAAATGCATTTAATTTTTCGAAATGAGTTCAGCCGTTTTTGAGAAAACGTCGACGAAAAGACAAATTTTGGCTTATATATACGCACATACTTTTTCCAATTATGATCTCAAACTTGAAACTTCAAGAAAATAAATTTATCGAATCAGATTTTTTGCTTTGAGAAATAGTTCCTAAAATCGATGAATCATTGCATTTTTCAAAATTCATAGTATAAAAATACAAACTAATTCAATATTTTTGTATTAAATATTGGAAAAAAATTGATATAATTCACTTTAAACATGTATCATCAACCAATATCAAATTTAAAATCATAAAAAATGTGAAATTTAGTTGTTATCATCACATAATAGTTATTTACTAGTCATCAAGAAAGAAAATGCTACTGACGAACAAACTTGGTCGTTTAAACTCTACATTTGGAGAATTTTTCTGTATGAATCAGAGAGATAGATGCTTCGATTTGTGGTGGAGAAAATTTATAGAGAAAGAGCAGAATATATAAACAAACGACAAGATAGCAAATGAAGAAGTATTATTAGGTTTTGGAGAAAAAAGAACTCCATTTTAGTTGATCATAAAAAGTAAGGAAAACTGGTTTAAGCCCTCGTTAGGAAAAGTCGGCAAAGTCGAAATGAAATGCAACTATAGACGACTTACAAGAGAATAGAAAAGTCAGGGAATTGAAAGCCGAGGCACCAGACAGCATAAAAGCAGAAGTTCGGGAAGTAAGAAGTGCTGAGGAAGGAGAGAAAGTGAGAGAAGAAAGCGAGCTATATTGAATATGGTTCTCTCATACCAAGGACCTGCCTTCACTCAATCTTCCAAACAAAGAAGAATAATGTCCACTTCGTCAATTAACATACAATTACTCATAAGTTCCACAAGCTTTAGGCTGTATGATTCTGCACTTTACAGTTTCTATTAGTTTTAGTGTCAAGGTTTTGTTTAGAACAAAGTTGTCACATGATTGTGAAATTTTGTTCGTTAATTAACTTGCGAAATAAACATTCGAATAATTATTACTCGATTATTATCATTCAAAATTATTAATATTTAAAACGCAGGATGCGCATAAAGTAAAATTATAAAACTATCACGAGGTTAAAAAAATATTTTTGAATGTTGAAAGTATAAGTAATATATGTACTGAGGTAGTATTGTAGCTCTTAAAATTTGTAATTTAAGCTTCTGTACCAAAGTATTGAAAAATGATTATTACAGTAAATAATTCAAAATTTATTTATGAAATAAAAAAATAATGTAATTATAGTATTTTGAGTTACATCTATATTATTATTAAAATTATTCTGATATAAATTTGATTTGGTAAATACTATTTGGTTACAGAAATCGAAAACAAAAAGAAGTAGTCAATGAGTGCATAATTGTGGGAAGTGATATATCCTGATATAGTATCATAATTTTCAGAAGGTAAAATTAATTAATTTATCTTATCTCACGATGAGTAATAATTATGGTTAATACTATTAATATAATATTATAATATAATATTTATATAATAAATTATCAACAGTCAGTTAAAAATAATGTAGTTGGGTGTCTTAAATATTGTATATGTATTTTGTTAGAAATAAGAATTTATAGAATTTTTTTTGTCTTCATTGAAGGAGGAAGAAGGATTTCATGTTTGCTTGAAGTTTCGAGTCATTTCACATCAAAATTAGAAAAATTACAAATGTAAAAGCCATTCGATTGCACTACGATCGGCCAAGCAGTTTCTTTATAAATGGTAGTAGCTTATAAGTGCTCAGTACAGTAAGTTTGGGTAAAAATCGGTTAATGAAATCTTGTATTTCTATAGAGTTTCTGCTCTTATTGAACATATTAGAATACAAGTGATTTAATTATAAGAATGGATTAAAGTTTTCGAATAAGTGTAATATTTAAACCATTTGTAGAAAATAAGTAACATATGATAAGTACAAATAAGAAAATTTTTACAAAATTGAAAAATCTGAAACAGTTTTTTACTTGTGATGCTCGACAGCAACTTGGTTTCTTATGAATCACTCATAAATTAATATATTGATTTGTTATATATTATAAATATAGATTAAATTCAGGCATCTTGCCTTAAGACAAAATGCCACTTACAATTATTTCTAGAATAACAACCGTTTTCAGAGAAAATGCGGTATAATGAAAATGCGCAATGGAAAACTCTCACTATGAGTGCAACCGTTATTACTATTATTGTTAATATTAAAACGTATTTGTATATATATATATATATGTAGTCCTTAAAATGGACATTTTCCAATTTCCTTGCTCCCAAGGGCTCAAATGGTTACAAATTGATAAAAAACAATTCTCTGAAAGTTCTCTAATATTCTCTGTTAGATAGAGCGCAATTCAATCAAAGTTTTGTATAGAAATACCATGGAAAAATGTTCAAAAATTTTGCAGAGCGTCGAATTTTCAATAAAAAAAATTTTCCATGCTATTTCCATACGAAGTTTGATTGAATTGCGCACTATCTAAAATTTAATATTAAGAGTTAAAACTTTCAGAGAAGTGTTTTTTATCAATTTGGAACCATTTGAGCCCTTAAGAGCAACGAAATTCGAAAATGATCATATTAAGGACCACTCTAATATATATATATATATATATATATATATATATATATATATATATTTATTTATTTAATAGCACCCAGAAATTACCATTTTTCTCGCACTCCGAGGTATACTCAATTTCCAGTGTTCCAGTTCCATATTAGGTATATAAAAAATTTTATCGTTTTTAAAGTTCGAAAAACTCGATAAATTTGTATTGAATGCATATATTGGTGATAAAATAAATGGGTATTTATAAATCTTTACAGTTCGATAACTTCAAGCCGGTGCTCCTTTGAAAATATAAATCTCGTAGATGTTATAGAATTTAAGTGAAATCCAACAACGCATGCGGAAACAATCTTTAGTTATAAATATTAATTATAGGAACAAAGATAAATTTTCTGCATTGGTTGCTTATTATATATTATCAATTTATGAGTTAAGATGTGATTAATAAAGCTGTTAAAATACTGAGTAAATAAACTTAGAGTTCAACTCATTCTGACACTCAGTAATAAATAAATAAACATTAAGTACATGACAGATTATAAATTGTAAATGATTTATCATTTTATTAATTTTTTTTAACAAAGAATCTACTTTTTCAATTCAAAAATACATTCATATTTTTATGAAAATATAATAAAATTTCATCAAAATCTTGTAATTTTAAATTTAGTTTTTTACTTTAACAGGTAAATTTAGTGATGATTAAATTATCGGAACGTGAAAATACGAGGAAAGTTTTGTTAATATCTGTTTATGAAAAACAGTGGGTACTTTCTGATAAATATTAATTTTGACATCTTGGGAAGATAAATTATTCAACTATCTCAGAACGCGAATATAAATAATATGTTTTCTTCTTATTTTTGCATTAAATATACATTGATTCATTTCTAAATATCATGCTTTCTTTGCATTAGTCATATATTTTGGGTTACTTGGCTATGTTCTTGAAATATACGTAAATATATATACGTAACATATATATACCTATATATATATATTTATATATATATATATATATATATATATACATAATATTTACGGTGTCCTAGAACTTGAAGTCAAGCCTAAACGAGGTGATAGTATTGACCTGAGAAAACTTTCAATGCAACCTAGAGCTTTGGTGAATTTATAACCATTTTTCGATTTTTATAGTTAATTTTTGTTAATTTTGTTCATTCAAACTTCAGAACTGTAACCGTAAATCAACTTTTTTGTGGTACTATGAATTTTATTTTTTTAAGATTGATCGGCTTTGCCTTCTTTTGAAAAAAATTACTAAAGTGTGTTGGCAAGTTATTTTTTTTCTCTAATATCGACTTGACCTACAAATTGAAAAAAAAAGAATAAAAATAACTAAACTATAATTAACGTATATATTTAATAAATTATTCCTGAATTATTCAAAAAATTTATTTATGTTTATTTTCTGAGCAAGTTTTCAAAAAATAAAACGCAAAAAAAAAATTTATGACGATGTTTAATTACATCGTTTAATATATTTCAATAATCAGGTTTTTTCTGTCAAAAACGATTTTATGTAACTACATTATTTTATTTGATAAGAAGAGTATGATCAAAAATTTTTAAACTAAAGGATTATGTATTTATGTAAACACTTTTTGGAAAGTTAATGAATATTAGGAATTGAAAAGCAAAAATTATTTTCTTTAATTTGTTTTATTATTCATACAAATACATACAATAATAATAATATTGGGTAGTATTGCCTTAGTGCAAGATCGTGAGCTGAATCAATGCTCCAACTTGATTTAGGGTAGAATATGTTTTTCTTCTAAGAAAAAAAAATCTCTATCAAAATATGAGTAAACTAAATCCAACAATTTAAGAACCACTACATTGAATCATAGCATTAACATAACTTTTTTAAATAGATAATTTTTTAATATGAAATTTATATATCTTTTTTTAATATATTGGATTGAATAACACGGTTACATAAATCTTTATGCCAAATTTTAAATTAAATTTATTCATGTATGAGTCTTTCATTTTCAAATTGATATATCCAAAAACTTAATTTTTTAGCTGTCGTGAAAATTTTGGCAGTTTGTCAATGTTTACAGAAATCAAAGTATAAATTATTAATCTTGAAAGACAAATTGCTAATAATACAATTTATAAAAATTTGGTTTCAAAAAAGACGTATTCTTATATGCAATGCTATCGGATAATGAACTACAACTCTGGTTTTGCTCCAACTTATATAAGGCAAGAAATCCGAGCGTCCGTAATGAATTGTGAAATGTGTTATCACATGTTATGATTGAAATGTGGGTAATTGCCAATGGCTTTTTCTATAAACGATTAAAAAGCGTTTATTGTGATCTAGATATGTAATTTAAAGTTTTGTAGAATAATTTAGAAATAAAATTTATAAAGTTTTATCATATATAAAGAACATATAATGAAACAGTAAACACTTTTAATTTGCCCCATAGACGGTGTGAAATACGACCGCCAGGGGGCGAACATATCCCATATTTTATTTGCAATTTTAAAGGGGATTACCAAAATTATAGCTACATTTTGGGCGATAAATAAATAGCTACATTGCCATGGGCGTTAAATAATTAAATAAATTATTCAACAAATGTAAAATTTAAATTTTATGGTTACATTTTTCCAGAGCTAACTCTGTATATAATCATGATCTGAAATATTTGTTAGCAGAGTTGCAATAACTATTTATTTAATTATTGTCTTGTTAATTTGCTTATCTATCTTATTTAATTTTATCATTTACATTTTTTTATTGTTTACACCTTTGCCAGTGTAAAGCTTCAGTTGGTCCATTTTACTCAACCCACATGTAAACTTTTATAGAGGTTATATGAAAAACTGTTAAAAATAACAATACAACTTTTAATTTTTATTATTCAGAACCTAATAGTCTTATAAGCTGTTGTGCTGATTTTGACTTTACTAGTCTGTTTGACAGATTGCAATTCAATCATACAACTTTTAAAACGATTAACGTGTACCTAAAAATTATATAAATGTCTCGTAAACTAAACAACAGTGCTTACAACCATTGAAACTAATAACGAAAGAAAATACTTTTGGATTTTCAAACATTGCGGTTTACTCCTGAAAGTTGCAAAATCAAGATGTAGGCTGGATATTCATCTTTTACCATCTACTTCCAAATATTTTTATTAAAAATTTTTACTTGTTTTTACTTGAGATATCGGTGGTAGACCTTTTTACCCGTATACCTTTAAGCCCCACTCTACACTATATCAAAAGCCGTGCTAGTGCTTATAGAACTAACGTCCTATGTCTCATTTCAGAATATAATTTATGTAACCACTAAGTTATTATTATTTTTTATTCATTTTCTGGTATTCGGCCTTGCGGTAATTTTGCCATTATAAATTGTGTATTCTTATATTTGTGTGTATGCATGTTTATATATATATAAACATACATGTACATATTTATTTATTTGGAATTATTTATGCCTTCATTTGTACATTTATAAACACAGATGACACATATATGTGTGCAAAAAATATTATCTAAAATTTATACATTTTCAGACTTAGATATTTTACATTTTTCACAATTTATTTTTTGGATTTTACAAGTACATACTAGAAAATTATCAATTCAATGCTCAAAAGCTGCAAATAAGTTTACGCAAAATTGCATTCATTGGTGTAGCGTTTGCCAGAATACTTTTTACCTAAATTTAGTATTTTTTATTTTATTTTCAGAAACATACTACAGCTTTTAGAGATTTATTAATTGTAGTAATTTTCATTTACGATTTACAAATATATATGATCGTCTTTCTCTATATGAGTCCTGCAGCCTATGTATTTAAAGCTATGTTAAATAACCAACAATAAATATATCCTTAATTCACATTTGACTAATGTAGATTGTCTTTTACTTATCAATACCATTGGTGCAGTTAAATCAATCGCGAGTTACAAACAATAGGTGATCATCTGACAATGATATTGATCCCACTCTAGTTAAATGGCACAAAAGTACTTTATTTACATTTCATTGTTAAGGATTTCATATAAAATTGTTTTATTTTATAATATGATGTTTATAAGATGAACTCTTGTTACGATTTTCTCCATAGTGGAATACATATAATGGGAGTCTAAATGTCTTTTGTGACTCTCGTGAAGTTTTGCTAAAATTATCTATAATAAATCAGTAATTTATAGAGGCATATAGAATTGTATCCAAATAGATAATTTCAAGTCCACTATTAAAAATATTTTTAGAATATTATGAAAGTAGAACTATCTTGTGATAAAGAAACACGTGTATTACAATTTCCAAAAAATACTTAAATGTTATCAATTGCCTTAAATTGAAATTATTTTTGATATGTGAATTTATTTTGTTACTTGTAATTTTCAAAGACTGACAGTGTTGAAAATGAAATATATCTATATAGCACAATTGTGACAGTGCTTATGCTCGTCCATAGATAAGTGGTTAGAGCGACGGAATTTTTATCAGAGGTCCTCCGTCAAGCTTATATAAATTAAGCGGTTTTTATTCGAAAATATAGGTTCCAAGTAAGAAATTGTAATAATAAAAATTTATCACAACAGCTCATAGATAACCCTTGAGGGGGCGTCCATTAATCCGTTTTTAGGGGGAGGGGGGTTTGACAAAAAATCACGAAATATTACGTGGGCGGAAGGAGGGGTATGGTAAGATATCACGTGTATTTATTTTTTAACTGATTTTTTTTAAAAGAAATCAAAATCCTCAAAAAAAATCAAAAATTTTAGTTTTTTCACGCGACTAATAATACACGTGATGTTTGGAGGGGGAGGGGGGGTTAATTTTGAATATCATCATGTATCACCAAGGGGGAGGTCCCAAAATTCTTAAAACCTAGCTCACGTGATTAATGGACGCCCCCTGAGTTCTGAGGGCTGTTCAATTAGATAAAAACGAAGATATTAGTTTAAATACCACCTACAATATACATTTTTGTAGAATGATAGTCAGAAAATGGAAAAATCTAACGTGCGAATCTAATTATGTTTAATGCTATTTAAAGCATCATATCATATTTTGATAGCGTTTTCTTTGGGAATTGAGTAAACACAAAAATTTCGATAAAAAATAATCGAACTCTAAACAAAATGCTTAAAGGTAATACTGAATATAAATATTGTGTAAATAATAGGGAGATTGAACTTGATTCGTTTAAAATCAAAGACCATGATTGAGATGAAATTAGGAATATTCAAAATGCCAAATATTTCAGAAAGTAATATCATATAGAAGGTTTAGGGGCCTATTATAACAGTTTTTTTTAAATAAATATATCTTGAAATCTACTAGTTATATTACTACAAAACAAAAAGGGATTGTTGCTGTAACCGTTAATGAATTAAGTGAAAATAATTGAAAAACTGCTGTACAATATTTTACAATTAATTTCTACAAAAATGCAGTGTTACAATTTATTTAAATTAAACGGCCTGTCGTGTGTCTGTAATATTTAAGTAAGCTCTATAAGACCATGATATCAGTCGCCAAAAAAGATATAACAAAAATTGACAAAAAAATTAACACATTACAACGAAAACAGCCCGATCTGTGCCAAAAACTAATCCGCACGATTTGCATCCAATATCTCTTGAAAAGTTTTTGAATTTAATATAAAATTCGATTTAATAATGTGGCCTGAAACGTGCACAAAATTTTTACGCTTTTCTGATAATGACAAAGAAATGGCTTGGCATATTATTGAGCAAAAGTGACCAACAATAGTCCTTATCGAGATAGATCGGATACCTTTTGAATTTTTGGAATTGGTCCATCAGTTGTTTTTGAGAAAACGTCGTCTATAGGTCAAAAATCTGCTCACATGCACAAACATTTTTTCCAAATTTGGTCTCATTGGATTAATAATGATTTGAAACGTCGTGGAAACATAAGTATAGCAAATTGGATTTCTTCGCAAAAAAATCAACTTCTCTTACGGGAAGTTAAAAACGTATACGAGGCGTTAATAAAATTAATCGTGATGCTAACAACTAGTGAATCTCTTATAAAATCCGTGCAATCGTGCAATCACGTACACAGTGACCGTGAATTTCAATGCATCACGTTTTTTCCGAGCCGAGATCTCGATCCGAAGCAGAGCATAACTGGTCAACGTAATCCGAATAACGTCGCGCCAGGTTGTATTGCGATATTACGGCATCCGACCAGATCCCCGAGAAGGGCCGCTGGAGCGGCTAACCGACTGCCCGCCATCGAGACGCGAAACTCTGCTGCGGCGACTACGTATGCCTACCGAAAGCGAAAGTATATCGCCACCACGGTAATGTTCATACATGTCGCTGTCCCACTATAAAAGCTCCGAACGACTCGGCAAAAGCATCCAGTGCACATCTGGAGCCCAGGCTCAACTGTTGTTCTCAATTCGCAATGAAGTCCATGGTAAGCCATCATGATTGGCATAGTTTACCGATAAATACGATACGTGAATAATAAATTATTATGGTAGGGCAGTGCGACGGAATTTTAACGCGGCAAGTGTCATGAATAACAAAACGGATATGAAACAAATACGGTGCTATCACGGATACGTGCTTTCTTTTTTGGACTTTTCGAAAATTATGGAAGCATTATTGGATTACGCTCCAGACTGATTGAATTTTGTGTTTTGGATTACCTTAATTGAAATTTTGATTAACTTATTGAAGTGATGATATATATTAACTTCCGTGTTCTAAATTCCATCATTGCATGATTGTTCTAGTTTTAATATTTATGATTTTTAATAATTCATAAAGGATATATATGTACTATCAAGGTTACTCATTGTTTATTTATTTGAATTGCAAATGAAGATTTTGTAATAGACATATAATTATATGAAATATTTTCATTCATCCGCATGCGACCTTAGCATGAGAATATTTTTATTCTCATAATAATGTCATTAATGTAATAGTGACAATATCGCACGGGCGATTGTTTTTTGGAAAGTTTTAATTATTCTTGTAAAGAATATTTCGCACCGCACTATAGATAGTAAAATTGTGTCAACACTTAAACCAGTATATTATTATTAAAAAAAGATTAACACGATTTCTTATTTCTTGGACAGTTATTTGTAGGTGTGGTGGCGCTTGCGCTTGTCGCAGCGGCGGAAGAAAAGAAGGCGGCTGAAGAACCAAAGAAACAAGAAAAACGTGGTCTGGTCGACTTTGGCTACGGACATAGTGGATTTGGAGGAGGTCTTGGAGGTGATCATGGAGCCCTTCTTGGAGGACATGGCGGTTTTATCGGTGGACACGAAGGTCTTGCCGATCTTAGCGGTTATGCCGGCGGTTATGGTGGCTATCACGGAGATCACGGTTCCCACAAAACACTTACTGTCGTCAAAAATGTAGCTGTTCCATACCCAGTTGAAAAGGTCGTGCATGTTCCCGTAACCAAGCACGTACCCGTCCCCGTCAAGGTTCCAGTACCACAACCTTACCCAGTCGTTAAGGAAGTGCCGTACCCAGTTAAGGAAATCGTGAAAGTACCCGTACACGTGCCACAACCCTACCCAGTAGAGAAAACCGTCCATGTTCCAGTGAAAGTACCAGTCGACCGCCCAGTACCATACAAAGTATTCGTCCCACAACCATACCCAGTCGAGAAGGAAGTGCCAGTAGCCGTCAAAGTACCAGTACCAGCTCCTTACCCAGTAGAAAAGCACGTGCATGTTCCAGTCAAAGTACCAGTCCACGTACCACAACCCTACCCAGTCGTCAAGCACGTCCCATACGAAGTCAAGGTTCCATACGACAGACCTTACCCAGTCCATGTACCAAAACCATACCCAGTCCCAGTTGAGAAACACGTCCCATACCCAGTAGAAAAACACATCCCATACCCAGTCAAAGTACCTTATGACAGACCTTACCCAGTCCATGTAGAGAAACCAGTACCTTACCCAGTTAAGGTCGCCGTCCCAGCCCCATACCCAGTCGTCAAGAACGTCCCATATCCAGTAGAGAAACACATCCCATACCCAGTCAAAGTACCAGTCGATAGGCCTTATCCAGTCCATGTGGAGAAACATGTACCTTATCCAGTTGAGAAGCCTGTACCTTACCCAGTAAAGGTCGCTGTACCAGTGGCCGTACACAGCCACCACGAAAGTCATGACTTTGGTGGACACCACTATTAGATCGATAATTTATTTATTATATAAGTAAAAGATATGTATTTTTGTACCTACGTGTGTCGTCATTTTACATCATTCACCGAATATGTCATGTTTTGTAAATAAATAAAATTTTAAAATAATTATTTATTTGTAGTTTCATTAATAAACACTATAGTCAATACAAATATAATTTTAAGACAGTGAATTTGATTAAATTCAATTTCACATAAAAATGAAGTAATGTGTATCAAAAATATATAATTTTCTAAAATGAATGGTATCCGTAATGATTTTGTAACAAAGTTATTATTATTTTGCGAAACTCACGTACACATTTATAATACACATATATGGACATTTGATTTCGAAATTCTATATTATGCAACAAATGTAAATGCTTTAAATTTAGAGGTAGTGGGATCGACCTCATTCAATAATTCAAAGAAAAGTTTTTCTTAATACACTATCATCCAACTTGTTTAAGACACGCAATATTAACCATGGTAAACTAAATGGCTAAATAGCAAATAAAAGAAATCATCAGTTATATATGAGGCATAAATAATAATAATTGTAATAGATAAAATCAGTGTTGTGAAGCAAAGTGTTGTTTATATCTCTACAATTTAATAATTATAAATTAAGAAAATATTAAATTTGTTTTTATATAAATATATTTTTACGCCTATTTATGAATGTGAAGAATAGTTGCTCTTGCATAACTCTATATTTAAATGAAGTAACATTTTGTTCTATATTGCTAGAATGTTTATATCAAATATATATTCTGAACTACAAAATTTATTTAGTATAGAAAAAATATTATATATAGATTGATCGCATTAAATTTCATTTTTTAATAATAGGCGATAATTTTCATGTGCTTATTAAGGAATTTGTATCTATGTTATGGGTTAATGATCTAAATAATATGAGATAAAACCTACTTCACAATACTGTTTTCAATAGGTTAGGGCAGGGCACATAGGTCCAATTTGACTTTAAGTAATTATACTGTCAAAACCAAATGACCTACATCACAACACATAACACGTTTCAAACAACTATCGTACTAAATTGAGTAAATTTTTTAGTTAATTCCTAATCATGAAAAAGTTTTTTTTCCTATTTTTATAAAATTCATCATTTTTCCGAATGGGCGGTGTAAAATGGGACAGGCAGGGAGTAAACGTACCCGATGTCTTATTTTTAATTACAAAAAGATTTTACAAAATAATAGCTACAATATTCAATCAATGCGAAATAGACATTTCATGGGCGGATTTTGTACAGGAAAACATCGTATATAACCTTGATATGGTGTTTTATCAGAAATATTTATTATAAGACTTGGAATGATTACTAGTATAAATTATTTCATGAAAGTAAAAGTAATTTTTTTTTCAACTAAGAGTGCATTTATATTTTTTTTATTGTTTACGTCTTTGCCAAGGTAAAGACGAATAATACATCGGGTATGTTTGTCCCCTGCCTGTCCCATTTTACACCGCCGATTCTTTACCGATTGCGAAAGGTTCAATTAGTTTTTTTACCCCATCCTCATGTATGCTATTATAAAGGTTAAACTTAACAATACATCTTATGAAACAATTATACAACGTATACTTAAATATTATTTTAAGATAACGTAAACTAAACAACATAGTTTACATCCAAAAAAACTACCAACGAAAGAAAGTACTTTTGTTATAAATTTTCAAACATTGCTCTTTTATCTCCTGATAAATATTGATGTTAAAAATTCCTCATTTACTCGATTTTGAAATTAAGAAAGGACCTTTTTACCAGCCGACTTTTAAACCTCGATCTACCCTAAAGTTTATTTGTTACTACATATATGGCGTCTTCTGACATCTAGACATAATAAAATAAGAAACAAAAAAGTGATCGTAGTAAACACAATCATCTTTTGTTATATTTGTCAATAAAATATTGTTTTGATCTAAAAAGTTTAAATGTTCGTATTATTTATTATATTTTGTCATCGGATTAAATCTTCATCAAAGATAAATTGTGTTTTTAATCATTTACGAAGTAAATATATAGTTTATAAAACTATACATATTTCAATGTTTTTTCTTGAGATAGATTACAAAGTAAACACAATTATTTAAATTTTGCAAGATTGATGGTAAAAAAGTACAAAAAACAATGAATCTAGTTATATCACAAAATCACAAAATTAAGTTTGACTGTTGGAATATTCATAAGAGTACCAACTTAACTAAAGTTTAGCAAATATAATTATAAATTAATTTCTAACTAATGCTTAATTATATGGAATTTAAAAAAAAACTGAGTTTAACCAGATGAAATTAATTCGAACTGGGGATCTGCGTTAAATATAACCAATGAAAATATTTTTATGCGAATAATAATACTAATGATTCTTTAACAAGAAATTTTATTGAAAAGGGCTAAGGGCTGAATAGTGATTGAGAAAAGTGATAGTTTGGTGAAACGCATTATCGTGGAAAACAATATTTATAATTGTAATTTGACTATATAAATTTGTGTATAAGTTTACAAAATGTACAATCGGTTGAGGATTTTTTAAAAAACTAAGAAAGAAGTGTTACAAGATAAATAATTTTTACTAACTTGCTTGTTAGCGACTCGGTAATAATATAAATTATGATTAAAAAAAAGTTTTTTTAGGAAAATTGCAATTTATGTTAAATAATAATTATTTATACATAATTTTTTTAATAGTTTTTAACAGCTATATTTTGACTTATGCATTATCGAAGAGTAAAAATATTTATAATTCCCACATGATCAACAATTTCCAATATAGTATGTAAAATAATAATTATTTATAATTATGTTCTTTATAAATTTGATCTGTATTATACAATTTAAACATAGTGGTCTCTATGTGAGAACCGCTAGAACGATTTAGCTAATAATCTTACCGGTGTTTTACACTGATTTATCTTTTATATGAAATAACATAAATTTAATTTATTTAGATAGTTGAGACAAATTAAAAAAACATATTGAAATTAAGCGAAAAATTTCAGTTAAGTTTAGCTGAAAATGACTTGAAAAAAAAGTGTAATTTATAAATATCATTCATTTCGTTTCAAATATAATAAAGTCGAGTAATGTTTCATTTTATGCAAAAATTTTGTCTAAAATAAATGCAGTCCCTTTGAGATTCTAATTAATTAATTAATTACATTTTATGATTTACTCATAACTTCTTCAAAAGTTTTTGAATATTTTTAAAAGAATTGATTGATGCGCAGACCGAATTGATTAATACAGTTCTATTTTATATATATTTTTATTTAAATGCTTAAAATGACATTTTATACTAAATTAAAATTAATTGTTACGCCTGCGATACATTCACATTTATGACGAGTATCGTTAGATGTCTAGACATCTAGGCGGAATTACCTTCCACTTGCTTCAATAAAGTATAAAAATGACTAATTTTTAACTTCCCGAAGGAGAAGTTTATGTTTTCATCAAAAAATCTGATTCGCTAATTTTATGTTTTCTTGACATTTCAAGCCATTCTGAATCGAATGAGACCAAATTTGGAAAAAGTATGTGTGTGTGAGCGTGTGTGTGAACAGATCTTTTGCCGTAAATCAACGTTTTCTCAAAAACGGCTGAACCGATTTCAAAAATTTAAAAGCCATTCGCTGTATCTCAATGAGGACTAGGGCTTTCGAGTTTTGTGCGGCAATCGGCCAAGCCGTTTCTTTGTAAATCGCAGAAAAGTGAAAAAAATTTCGTCCACGTTTTAGCCCGCAATTCTGAATCGATTTTGAAAATTCAAAAACCGTTTGATAGATATTGGGAATCGTGCTGATTAGTTTTTGGTAAAGATCTGCCTGCCCGTTTTCTTGTAATAAAGTTTTAAAAAAAAAAATCGACGATTTTTATGAATTTTTTGACGGTAGATACCATAGTCTTCTAGATCATACTAAAATATTACCGCCCTACGACAACCCGTTTTGCTTTAAAAATTCGTCAAAGTTTGCAAAAATTGGTATCATTTTTTTGGCATTTGTCAAAATTAGACCTTTCATCGACGTTTGCTCAAAAACCCCCGAACCGATTTCAGAAATTTAAAAGCCATTCGATGTATCTCAATGAGCACTATAGTTTGTGAGACGATCTGCCGAGCCGTTTCTTTGTCATTTGAAAAATAATGTTAAATATTTTGTCCGCATTTAAGCTCATTCTACCGAATCGATTTTAAAAAATCAAAAACTGTTCGAAAGATATTAGTTGGGAATGATGCTGATTAATTTTAGATGAAAATCTACTGAGCCGTTTTCTTGTAATTAACTGTTGAAAAAAAAATTTAAGCCGATTTTTATGGAACTTTTTTTTGGCAATATATATTATGGTCTTATAGAACTTACTGAAATATTACGGCTTTACGACAAGTAGTTTAATTTTAAAAATTCACCACAGTTTGAGAAAATGAATTGTTTTTTTGACGTTTGTTAAAATTAAAATTAGATGATTTACTTGGTATAACAATAGATTACTTGGTCTTAATGAACATACTAAACCATTAACGTCCTATGAAAACTGGTTCAATTGTAAAAATTATTGATTTGTGAAAATTTGCTTTTAGAAAATACTCCGAGTTAACGTGTTCATTCATTTTCAATTATGTGTAATAAATCCACTCGGAATACTTTTAATTAATCATAAATTAATTTGTTTATTATTGATTAAGTCGATTATTTACACATATCGGGATGTTCATGTAACTTGCCTTAAGGCTAAATACCAATACCAAATAGTTGAATTTGAAAATACAACTTATATAGGAGAAATTTTTAAAAGTATTTTGTCAAATTTATTATCAGTATTACAACATTTTTTAAAGAGTAATATGATATCAATAATTGTTAAATTTACATAAAGAGGTAGACAGGTGAACAGATGACAGGTGAGCTGGTAGATAAGTAGACAAGTAGAAAATATGACGATAGACAAAAAGAAAGACAAGACATACTGATAAGTTGGCAGGTAGACATGTAGACTGATTAAAAGGTAAATAGATAGACATGTAAGAAGGTAGAAAAGATGTAGAAGACGCAAAAAAAAAACAAGTAAAGTGGTAAATGAGTGGACATGTGGACAGGTCGTGAAAAAAGTAGACAATTGGCACTTAGACAGGTTGACACTTACACAAGTAAACAAGTAGACTGTTAGACATGTTGATTATAATAATAAACAATTCAAATATTTATTGATTAAATAGATTATTTACACATAAGTTCAATTTCGAATTGAAAAAATTATATATCAAGATTATTAAAACCAAATCCGTCTTGTTAATTTTAAGTTTTCTTGGACTTTCAAGCAAATCTGAATAGTTTAAAAGTAAAATTGGAATGTTATCAGAGACAGCTTGATAAGGATCCAAGTTGATCAGTTCTGCGCAACAATCCACCACTATTTTTTTAAAATAAGCGAAAAAGTACAAAATTTTTACAACAGTTCAAAAGGGCATGGGCGCATTGTCATATAGAATCGGCACCACTCTGGTATTTAAATAATTTATATGCCATTTTAAAGGTTTTTTTTGAAGAAATGCTATATACAAATTTTCAACTTTGTACCTCACCTTATGGCCGAGATATCATTGAAAATATGTGAAAGTGGCCCTTTCTTTCAAACTCACATTTTGGCGTAACCATAAAAGATATCGAAAAAAAATTAAGTTAACAGTGTTTTGTGTACTTTTATATTAAATCTTTAATTTTCATAATAAAAAGCGTTTTTTAAATCACACTATTTATTAAACTCTAATGCAAGACATTAACTTATTGTAATAGGTTATGCGCGAAACTTCAAAAACTGTTCTTAATATTTATACACATTTCATATAAGATGTATTATCTGCTAGTACATAAACTATTTATTAGATGCATTTTGCATTAAGGCAAGTTGCATGAACTTCCCAATACCAGTAAGTAATTGACCTAATCAATGAGATATCAGATTTAGCTATTTAAGTTTACAGTTTTCACTTTCACTGAAAGCTAATCAATATGATATGTCTTACATGTAATTGTATTAATCATACATAACAAACACGTATTAAATGCCCTAAAATTATAAGTAAAACCATTATTCCTAAATTTTGTGACTATGTAAATCAACCAAATTTTGTGGACATTAAATATTTTAAAAATTCATTTATTAATAAATATTATAAACGCCTAAAAAAAATTTAAAGTTTCCTATCTGTGACAATAACTTAGAATTAGCACAAATAATACAATAATATTCAAAAGGTTTTTCAATCTTAGCCAATCATATCGAAAACGTAATGGAAACTCGCTCTCATCTAGTTTCATCAAATAGCAATTTTTTTTTTTTTTTATTAACTCTTTTATTTAATAAAACTAGATGAACGTTACTAAAATTGGTGCAGCAGTGTTGAGACAACATTGACGAATGATCGAGAAATTGGCTCACACACACACTTTCCGAAGTTCGTCACAAACGATTCAGAATGACTTTAAACGCAGCGACAACATAATGTTAGCAATTCGCATTTTCTGGCGACACTAATATTCGCTTTCGGGAAACAATACCAGTAGCGATTTGCTAGTATTAAAAAACTAAACATAGATAATCGAAACTACTATAAAAATCTGCTCTAAACGCTAAAAATTTGCTGAAAATTTTTTACACAAAAGCCTTCAGTATGAAAGTAATGGGTGAAACCGTAATATTTATAAAGTCGGTTTCATATTTATTAATTGTATCGACATAGAATACTTTCGACGCATTTTACGCATTCCTATGTTCAGTAATTATTTCATAGTGTTAATTCAGCATGTTTTATACGTAATAAATAATAAAGAAAGCCAATTTAAGTTAAAAATAATAATTCTATAACCAATATGAGAATAGATAATGTTTGTTGATATACGATTAGAACTTTTGAAAGTAATAGAGCCGGTTTAAAACTAAAAATATTATCTATGTTATTTTTTTAAATGAAACTATAGTACCAATAAAGATTGAAAACAGTTTAAAAATCTTATTTAGCCTACTTTATTATTAAAATATAAACATTTATTCATTTATTTATTTTTTTTTAATTTCAATAATTATTACGACTGATAAATAATTAACATATAGCAATATTGATAAATAATAACATAAATTTAAATAAATAAGAGTGAAAAGTATAGAATTTACATGAAAATAATATCCGTAATATGATGATTTAATATAAAATAGAAGCAAATAATAATAAAAATAAAATTAATAAATAATGTAAATAAAATTTCTGAATAATAAAATAATACTAGAAAAATAACAAAATATAACAAAATAACAATAATAGAAATAGTAAGATAATAATAATAATAATAATAATATTAATGTTAGCGTTTACAAATTTATGAGATCATTGGGAATTTTTCGTTTTAGCCTGGTTGGACGCGCTTCTGAGAATACTTTTTGTGCCAAGTAATTTTTTAAAAAAAATAACAAAAGTTCAAAAGTTTCAGATAATCTATAAAGTTTTTTCTCCATATTTTTTTTTAAATTAAAATCTTGTTTCAAACTTTTCTAGATATTTTATATTTTATAATTGAATACTTGAAATTTCGTTAAAGTTGCAGTATCATTATTCGTTTTCATATTATTTAGTTATTTTTATTATTTAAATGAGTCTTAAGAAGTATGTTGTTAATTTGTATTTTACTTACTATAATTGTTTACTTTTTAATTCTATCATATTTACATTTTACACAACATTATTAGTTTTATGTTCTTTATTTTTTTAATTTTTATCTTCTTTATTGTTTCAATATATTAATGTTATTTTAATAACATTGTATAATTTGTAATGTTATTTTTAATAAAGTATTGTACGTTTGACAAAAAAATCTGAAGAATGAATGGAGCTCACTTTATAACTCGAAAAGAAATAGAAAAGAAGGTTCAAATAATATTAGAATTTATTAGAATCGATTAAAATTGGAAATCACTGACTCTTGAGTAGTGCTGGAGCAGCAATCAAGACATGCATTTTTTAATTATAAAAAAGATTTGTTTGGCTTGCTTTAAAATTTTACAAATTACACGTATTTTGTTTTTAATAAAGGTTAAATGCTTATAAACTCAATATAATTAGGGTAATTGACTAAAAATCGAAAATAATTTTTTTTACATATCTTCACGTTTTGACGGTTTCTGAACATTTTGTCGTACTTTAAAAAAATGAATGCAGTGTGTGTGGGGGGGAGGGTACGTACGGATATTTTTTTTCAAATTGAAGCAATTAACTATGGACATTAATTGAAGCAATTAACTAAGGACGGAGCACAAGGGTCCAATTTGACTTTTTGCAATTACAATTTAAAAACCAAATCAATTATATCACTACAAATAACACATATCAAGTGCTATTTGTAGCTAGTTCATTATTGAAGAAATGTGTCTATTTTTTCAAAAATTTGTCAAGTGACCTTTTCTACTCCATAGGCGGAGTGCAATGGCACGGTCAAGGAAAAAGTAGGTTCAATGTCTTATTTTCTATTTCAAAGAGATTTCTATTTCAAAGAAATAGAAAATTTCTTATTTTCTATTTGAAAAAGCTTTATTATTCAACCAATGCAAAATATAAATTTCATGAGTACGTATACTTTACAGAGATAACACTACATCTTGATCTGGTATTTTGTAAGAAATATTTATCAGCAGAGTTGTAATAACTATTGATTTAATTTATTTCTTGTAAAATGATTTTTTAACCGAATTTAAATTTTTATTCACTATTTTATATTGTTTACACCTTTTCGAGGGTAGAGGTCCAGTTGGTTCTTTTTACCCCATATGTTAGCTATGTTGTATGTTGAATCTAACTTAAAATTAACAATTATTAGTATTAAGGTCTTGTAAACTAAACAACAATGCTCACAACTAAAAAAACTTGCAATCTTTTGTTATGAATTTTCAAAATTGCCATTTATCTGCAACGTGATAAGAATTAAGCTGATGGCTGATTATACATCTGTTCCTCTAGTTTCAAGAGTTATTGTTAAAAGATTCTTAACTTTACTTGTTTTTGAGATATTAATAGTGGACCCTTTCGCCCATGGATCCTTAACTTCCGCTCTACCCTATACCTAAAATTGAGATTTAGGAATTTTTTAAATATTCTGAAAATTTGTATTTTAAAACGCTGTTGACTAGAATAAAGTTCATGACCTCAATAGAAAATTTGACATCAAAGTTGCCTGATGTCGGGCTTTGGCTGTAGCGGGAATCGAACCAGCGAACCTAGGACTAGTTGGCGCTAGCCCACGTTCGAACTGAAATCGCCACCGCTGGCCCAAAGCTCCTAAATTGTGCAAAATTTTAATTTGATTAAAAAAAAAACTTCTTCAGCACCTAATAAAATGATAACAAGACTTCGTGCACTTTATTTGATTTAACATGAATACTTCAAACTTTATTTTTCTTTTTAGTTTACCTATATAATTTATTTATCACTAGGTACGATCATTCAATTAATACTAGATGCAATTGACTATTCAATATTTTTTATTGGAATAAAATTTCCGTGAAACAAGCATGGAATAATATGTCCGATAATAACTTCAAGCCAAATAAATGTTTTGTTTTGAGTTTGACAGTAATAAACACATGTGCTGGTGAAAGTAAAAGCGATTTGCAGTAATCACTTTGAACTCGACAAACTAGACACGTAGAGTTATAAATGTATTATTAAATAATAACTGCGAACTAAAAAGATAACCGAATTTTTTTGTGTTATTCAACCTATATAATTAGATGCAAAAACTACACTAGATTTTAAATGATTTTATATAACTGTTTTATGCTGTCAGTTTTAAAGATGTAAAGTTGTGATAAATTCATGATTATGAATATGTGTAAATAATAGTACCTACTGATACATTCAGATTATAAATATATCTTTATTGTTAAATGGAAATATTTTATAACTTGAAGTAAATAATATAATAATCGGATGTAGCATAAAATAAAATAAAATATAACAGTTTTATATTTTTTTAAATCTGTGTTATCTAAATTAAAATTAACTTCCTAAATGACAAGTTTGTTTTCATAAGAAAACGATTTGCTAATTGTTAATGTTTTCAATAGACGTTTTGAGTCATTCTGAATTGTTTTAGATCAACTCTGAATAAAGTAAATTTATAATCTATAGTCGACATTTATTCAAAAACAACTGAACCGGTTTCAAAAAAAATTTTTAAACTGAACAAGAGCACTCTCTTTAATTAGTTTTTTGAGAAGATCGACCGAGGTATTTCATTAAAATTAACAAAAAAGTGGCAATTTTGCTTCCAAGTTATCGTGAAAAATTCTGAAGAATACGAAATCAGAAACAATAATTAAGATATCATTTGAGAATAATGCAGGAATCGGTTAGGTCGTTTCTATGTAGTTGGTTGTTAAAGAAATTTGCTTTGGCAATTTTAATAAGACCTTGTGTAGCGATAGAGTTCCAGGTCTTAATAAACGTACTAAAATGTTATAGGCCTATTATGCCAAGAATAATATATCGATTTAATGTCACTTACACCCTTAATATACCATGATGATTTTTTAAATAAAGAAATGCAATTATATCCGTCTCATGATATTGTGGGAATCAATGAATTTTAGAGAAACAATAGGTCACGACATTTTATAAAGTTTTATAATCATAAATTTTAATATATTTTTAGATACATGGAAACATCTTTTTTATATATTTTATATATTTCTATATTGGTGACCTACGACATTTACAATAAAGATAGCATTGAGCATGGATCAAGAATTTTAAAAAATATAGACTTTGGTGCAACGCCCTAATCAGTGGTCTTCCGTTGGCTACTTAAAAGGTACGCCCAGTCCTCGGGTCAACTCGAGTTAACGCATTTACTCTAGCCCTGACACCGGACTTCCGTTGGCATACTCATTCTGTATGTCCAAACCTCGAGTTATCGCTGATACCATAATTAGTTCTGACTAGTATTAAGCCAAGACTTCGGATCATAAACTGAATTCATCACTAAAAAGTGCATTGAGATCGCGATTCAATCTCTCCTTGTCCTTTAACTCACCAAATCGTCAAATCGCCTAGCTAGATGCTTAAGACTTTATAACTAGATCTGGATAGTATGTTGTTTTTTTAGAACTGCATTTAGATACTTCATCCAAGTTGTCTTCCGTAGAAAGGTAGTTGTCCGAGATACTTCATCGACAAGTTCGTATAATGTTTTACTAACTTCGATGATTATGCCAGATGATTCTTATCGAGTTGCGGTGAGCTACGATTGTGTTCACACCTTTATGAATTTGTGTAAGATTTTATGTGCTGAAAGATGTCAAATTCACAACTCTGCTTCAATCTGCCTTCCCAACAAATAAATATAATGTGTTGCCGTGCATTTTTAACCAGTGTAAGGTCAACACTGAGCAGGAAAAGAATTAGAGAGAAACAATTTGTCATGAGATTTTGTAAAGTCATATAATCATAAATTTCGATATATTTTTATATACATGGAAATATCTCTTTACTTATTTCATTATTTCTATAATATTAATTCATTTATTGTCGTATACTCGTATTAATTTTTTGCAATCTCTCAAACCTGAATCTTAGAATCCATTTTGTCTTTAGATTTGCATTTTGTATTAATATTTAGGGGCAAAAAGTTCCAAAAACGGTGACTCAGTTTTTAAGAGAACCGAGCGTCCGATTTTAATAAATCAGAAAACATTTTACTTGTATTGACAAAATGAAGAACTGATTAAATTTTTGGGAAGGTAGGTCTAGCGGTTTCTGAGATCGAGTAAAAAATTAAAAAAATATGTTATTTGGCGGTCAAAAATGATCATTAGACATATGCACAGAAGTATGGTGTATAAGTAAAAATTCAGTTTACATTTTTATGGGTTCCGTAACATTATTTGTCCGTTAGAATGTGACGCGGCGCTTAGACGCTTTGATAATTCTTCTCTATGCAGCTAAAGCAGCGCGATTGCTTTTAAAAAAATTTAAACTATTTCTGAATATAAAAAAGAATACTTTTTTCAAAAAAGTTAATTTGTCTTCAAAAATATCAAAATTCTCAAAAATCAAATATTTCAAAGTAAAAAAAAAAATAATCTCTTTTGAAAATAATAATTTTTGGTACGGCAAGTTCCAGCATTTGCTATAAGGCACGATGCCAAAAATATTCGATTAAAACTAAATTTAAAAAATCAAAATTATCATAAAATCTGTTTGTTCTTCAATAACTAGAAGTTTTTAAAATTGTTAGATAAAAAATGATTTTATAACGTATCTTTTTCTCTGATTTCCTAAATTCATATACTATTTAATGCATTAAGTTTGTTTTTGTTCAGGTTCCAAATTTACAAATTTGCAATAATACTTCTTTTTAAACATAGGAATATTTGTTATAGCAGTTTTCATCATGATTCACCCTTTTGAGTACTAAAAGTTTATATTGCATATTACATTTATAGACCATAAGTTCCGCATCATAAAGCTTGAAATTTATGATCCACAAGCTTTTAAAATTAATTTATAAACATTTTTTATTTATCAAGGAGTTGCTAAAAGAATTTTGATATTATTTTTAAATTATCTACATATTTAATAAAAAATATATATATTTGATATATATTATAATGATATGTGTTATTTGTACATATCTATTTTGTAGTACGCATATTCTTAATGAGTATTAAAACTGATTATATAATTTGGCGTCACTAATTTTTAAGTACAGGCTGTTAGATATTTGATTAAGACATATTACGATATTTTTATGTTACATAATAGATTATAATTTTATGGAAAGTTTATAAGAATACCCATTACTCTTACATCTATTTTCTATATTTTAATCTATATAATATTTATTTTTTCTAAAAATGATTTTTGTCTATGAACGAAAATATCAATAATTTACTGTTTAATTTATTGAAAAACGAATTAAAAATTTGAATACCATTGTTGCAAATAAATGTCTAATCTAATAATAATTTATAATCAATATATAATTACCTGAGCAAACTTCGTAGTCTTGGTACTGATAGATTTTTGTCTCAATAAATGAAAATCTTATATAAGTATCTTATAATACTTATAGTTTTTGTCTTTATTATAAATTGAAAAATTATCCCAAATATTAAAGACGTATAGAAAATTTGTATGAAAATGCTATGACCCATTTTATCATTGCACTTAGACAGAAAAAAAGTGCATGAGCCTGGTTTTTTCGTGAAATTTTATGATTATCACATTTTTCATCATATTCAAAGTCTAAAGGTAATAATTGTTTTTATCTTAGTTTAGTGTGCACCATGCTATACACCACTAGTTTTTATTCAGCTAATATTTAGTATTTTACTCCTAATGCAATTTTTCTATTATATAATATAATTGTTATTAATTACCAGAAACAGATAATAATAAATTTTGCGTGTTTTGGCATATTTGGATAACCTATTATTTACGTTATCAAATTCTTCAATATTTTATCTATTATTAATTTTTATATAGTATAAATTATTTGATTTTTTGTTTATTACTTTTTCATATTAGTAGAAGCGGGGCTTAAAAATCTGCGAATATAAAGGTCCACTACCATATCGCTAGGTAAAATAAAACAAATAAAGTTAAACATTTTTAAACAACAATATTTGAAAGTAGAGGAAAAAAGATGAATAACCAGCCATCACCTTAATTCTTACGACGTTGTTGTCGGAAGATAAACGGAAAAGCATAATAAAAGTATTTTCTGTGGTTGTTAATTTTTTTTGGTTGTAAGTATTGTTGTTTTGTCTACAAGACCTTAATTCCTCAATATAATTTTTAAGATTACGATATTTATTTCTTAATATTATTTTTAAATTAGATTCAACAATTTTTTATATAACCTCTATAAAAAATTACATGCGGGTGGTGTAAAAAGAACTAATTGAGCCTTTACTTTGACAATAGTGTAAACCGGTGGTTGGGAAACCGGGGTAAATTACACCAAATGGGGTAAGAATAAAATTTTTGGGAGTAAAAACCATGTATTTTTAATAGATATTTACTGTATTTGCATGCAGTTTTCCGTATAGGAATAAACTCTCTTCGCTATGGAGGCAATATCAACTTAGCCAAAAATATATCAGAGTAATTATTAAAAAAAATCCCCGCAGATGTAAATAAATAAAAATAGTCAATAAAAAATATATAAGTTAACAAAAGCACTTTTACAAGAAATTAGTTAATATAAAAAAATGTTCCAACTATGCTGATAATAATATGACAAAATACCAGATCAAGGTTATATACAGTGTTATATCTGTAAAAAATGTACCCATAAAATTTATATTTTTCGTTGAATAATGTATTTATTAGTACATAAAATCCATTTGAAATTAAAAATAAAATATTTAATCTGTCCCTTGACTGCACATTTTTACCCATCCTATGGGGTAAAAAGGACCAGGTGACAAAATTTGGATATGAATTAGCTGGGAGTTTTACTGTACATAGTCAGATAGTTGTTTGCTTGATATGTGTTAATTGTTGTGATATACTTGGTTTGATCGATACAATATTATTGCTCAAAGTCAAATTGGACCTGTCTGCCTTTCCCTACCCTATATAAAAATACCTAATGTTATAACATAGAGTTTATCGAATCTTCTACTTTTAATAGGAATCCTAATTTTAAAACAATATTCTTTGAAATAAATGTAGTTTTCAATTATTTTTGCCTTCGTCAATAAATGCACCAAAGAATAAACGTATATAGATATGATATATAGATTATAACTTGCGTATATAAAAATGTAGTCATTATTTACACTCAAGAGCTCGCCCGTAGGTAAGCGGTTAAGAGCGACGAGAGGTCCCGGGTTCGATACCCACTTTGAGCAGCCTATTATCAAACAGCAGTGACAACGATTTTCACTTGGAAATATAGTTAGGAATAAGTTTCCAAGTAAAAATAGCCCTCACACGGCATTGCTGCACCGATAAAAGATGTCAACCCTATTAGATAAATTCTAATGAAAAAAAGAATACGAAGTAAGGAGAAGTTCCAGCTCAACAGCCTATAGGACCTAAGGTTGTGTATTTTCTTATTTTGATTTACTAAATTCAATTTAGTTGATCATCGCGTCAAATATTAGTTATAAATAATATTAAATAATCATTGTATTGTAAATATTTTTGTTGCATTTCTGATTCTGCCAAATTAGCATATAATTAACGAAGCTGTTATAATTATTTATGCAACTATTAATCTGCATTTACTAAATTAATTACTTAATGCATATCTATTATTAAAATTATCTAACGGTAATTTTTGTATTTGTATTATAGATTGTAAAAATGAGACAACTGATATGGCAATCCTCGGAAGCCCTGTTTTTGTTCTCTTTTTAATAAATAATAATTAATAATGTTGAAAAAAGACGTCCGCAGTTCCGTCGGCGGCGTCGCGCACACGGCGAATGGGGATGTATTATATGTGCCTGTGCAGTCAGCTGTACTGAACAGCGAAAGTGAAGTGCGCGAATATAAAAGCTTTGTGCCCGACCAGGAAGATATCAGTAACTCGTTTGCTTTTCACATCTCCAAACGTACCAACATGAAATTACTGGTGAGATATATGTTTTTTCGTTTTTTATGTTAGTTCTTTTGCCGTTAATTACGATATTGCAATTCGTCGAGGATGCGCAGTGTTACGGATGATAAATAGTGCATGTGAAAAATAGAAAACAGTTTACATAATAGTGACTCATAAATTATATGCAGGAAAGTTTTATTAAACCATTAAGTTTTATTAAAAATGTTTTCTTTATTTTAGAATTGCATTGCGCTATTGCTAGCGCTGGCGCTGCTAGTGTCTGCCGAAGCAGAAAAAAAAGCACAAGAAACTAAAGTAGAAGATACTAAACCCGCGGTTGAAGAATCAGCACAAGCCGAAAAGAAACAAGACAAACGTGGAATACACGGTTTCGGTTTTGGAGGACACGACTTTGGCGGTCATGACTTCGGAGGATCATCCGGCGGATCATCCGGCGGACATGACTTCGGTGGATCATCCGGAGGACACGATTTTGGTCATGGATTATCTTTGGGATCTGGAGATGACCATCATGTTAAAACGATAACCGTTGTTAAAAATGTTCATGTGCCTTATCCAGTTGAGAAGCATGTTCCCTACCCAGTAGAGAAGCATGTTCCATATCCAGTTAAAGTACCAGTTCCACATCCTTATCCAGTTGTGAAACACGTGCCTTATCCAGTTAAAGAAATCGTTAAAGTACCTGTGCATATTCCTAAACCATACCCAGTTGAAAAACATGTCCCATACCCTGTCAAAGTTCCAGTCGATCGTCCTGTACCCGTAAAGGTATACGTTCCTCAACCCTACCCAGTAACCAAACACGTACCATACGCTGTTAAAGTACCAGTACCAGCTCCATTCCCAGTAGAGAAGAAAGTACCTTTCCCAGTCAAAGTACCAGTCCATGTTCCACAACCTTACCCAGTCATCAAACACGTACCAGTACCAGTCAAGGTTCCAGTCGACCGTCCTTACCCAGTGCATGTACCCAAACCATACCCAGTACATATCGAAAAGAAAGTTCCATACCCAGTTGAAAAACACGTACCATACCCTGTGAAGGTTCCAGTCGACCGTCCAGTTCCAGTACATGTCGAGAAACCAGTACCTTATCCAGTCAAAGTTCATGTACCAGCTCCATACCCAGTAGTAAAGAAAGTACCATACCCAGTAGAAAAAATTGTACCTTATCCAGTAAAAGTTGAAGTTGACAGGCCAGTACCAGTCACCGTAGAAAAACCAGTACCATACACAGTAGAAAAACACGTACCACACTTTATCAAAGTGCCAGTACCAGTACCAGTACATGAAGAACATCACGAAAGCATCAGCTTAGGAGGTCACGAAGGAGGAGGATTAGGAGGCGGTCACGAAAGCGGTGGATTCGGTGGTCATGAAAGTGGAGGATTTGGAGGTCACGAAATTGGAGGATATGGAGGCGGTGAACACTCTTTCGGAGGACACGAAGAAATCCATGGAGAATCCGGTGGATTTGGTGAACACTCGCACTGA
This sequence comes from Ctenocephalides felis, assembly GCF_003426905.1. Classification (NCBI taxonomy): domain Eukaryota; kingdom Metazoa; phylum Arthropoda; class Insecta; order Siphonaptera; family Pulicidae; genus Ctenocephalides; species Ctenocephalides felis. The sequence goes on from NW_020537758.1 coordinate 51,573,501, forward strand.
CTGAACGTTGATTGAGTAAATGAGCTCATACCAAAATTATTCTATGTTGAATAGCTCGTCCAAATATATTTTTCGTTGTCTGTTATTGAACATGTTTGTGCATCTCGTATATAATAAGTTTCGTATTTTTACTAATAATAAAACAAAATAAAAATAAACTTTTTTGTTTTAATTGATAAATATAGCACTTACCTTATGTACGGTATATTGGCTGGAATGTGATACTTCGCTCCAGGGTCGAAATCTATTTCAGATCTTAGCAGCGGGGGTTTTATACCTCCAAATTGTTCTCTAAAAATAAATATTTATAAAATTTGTGATAACTTTATTATACTAATTATAGCTATTTATTTACCTAAGTCTCCACCAATGACAGTTATATTGGTCTTTAGTAACAGTCTTCTGGAATACATCCCATCTCCAAGCGTCCATAGTTAAAGCAAATGGTAAAAAGGCTACTTTATCCATAGCCATTGCAAATAAATAATTAATTTCATGTGGAGTATCATCTACAGATCGATGAACTAATCCAAGAGTTTGTAAATGTTTAGGAGTAGACACTGACAACGAAATTGCATCACCAATTGCTTCATGGAAACCTGTGGATAAATCAATAATTTAGAGATAAATTATATCTGTCAACTTATTGTATATTTTTATATTCTAATTATAAAATCCGTCATCTTGTAATAAGTTTTTTAGACTCGTGTATGTATTGAACTTTCACTTTCGCGCGTGCGTTGCCTGACAAAAAAGTCGAGCAGTAAAATTATCTTATGTGCAAGTTTATTAAAACGCGATTATGAGATACAAAACACAAAAAATAACATAATATATTGCACAACACGGTTTAGACAAGACCAATTTTTCCATTTCCTCCTATTATAAAAAATACATTAATAATTTTATTGCATATTTACAATTAACTTACTAGTTTGTTATTAATATATTATTATATTATTACTCGACTTATCATAAAGCTGTAGTAGATTTATTGAGTGTAAAAAACTATGCTATAATTAATTTTAAATTAAATAAGAGAGAATAAATCATTAAAGCAAGTAAATGAAAATTAAATAATAGTTTTTATTAATTTGCTTACACAATTACAATTTATAAGAAATTCGGCTTACGTTAATTATAAAATCGAAATTGTCAATGTCTTTAAAAGTTTAATTTTTACATGCATGAATGAGTAAATTTTATAATAATTATTTATTTATTTAAGATATTTAAAATTAAACTTTTTTTAAGTAAATTAATATTTGTCCTAGTTTTAACTTTAACTAGATGCATATGCCATTTATCTACGTAGTTACAAATATTCAATAATTGATATTTTTCTTTAATTTTCAATTAAGCTTTCAGGTAAGATTAGTTATTTCAATTAATTTGCAGGAAAAAGATCTCTGAATCGAGAAGAATCATCATAGCTAGAGCATTGATAAAATTATTCCAATTTGAAATGAAGCGCGTAAATTCAAAGGAAATTATTGTAATTTTATTATACAACCCTGTTTACAACAACTAAAGTTTTAGGATTAAAAAATTTCTGATTATTTTATTTTAATTATTTGTCTTATTTTATTCAATAAGTGCACAGTTCTTATTTAAACTGCATCTAGTATAATTTATAACGCACAATCATTATATCCATTATGCATAAAATAGCTAGCAATTGTATAATTTAATATTTAATTACATTTTTTTATTATGAAAAAAAAAATACTACGCAAACACTACGGTAATAAAATAATTTATAGTAATAAATGAACAAGGAAACTGAATATTATTTTATGAAATATCCTTGTTCATTATGGTACTAAATTGATCTTTATAAAACTTTTCAAAAGGTTTTAGAAAATATTCAGATTAGATTTTCTTAAATAAATGAATAATTCCTGTATAGCTGCTAAAAGAATGCTCTTGCTTTCTTAATATATAAGGGCAGTTGTAAAAATTATGTAGAAAATAAAGAAAAAATCTAGCTTTTATTGCAGACATGATTAATATTTTGGAATTTGTGCAGTCTATACATTTTTTACAAAAGGCATTTAATTATATAATTTTTGTTTTAAACTCATTTTTGCAGGACATACTGAATAAAATAACATTTTTATATTTAATAGATATTATGACAAATAACTTAGTCAAGAGTGTATTCAGTATGCTTTCCCAGAATGATGATGTTTAGTATGTAAATTAGTGAAAATACTATACACATAGTTTTCGAGCGTTACTTGGCATACATAAATTTGTATAATTTTAATTCCTGGTGTGTTACTGTAGGGTAGAGCGGGGCTAGTTGAGCATAGGGGCAAGTTGAGCAATCGAAATATCTCGAAAACTATTCGCCCTATACGCACTATATGGCGGAAAGATAGAGGTTTGGGAGAAATAAACATTCCGCGATCGCTAGTGGCCGCTGGACAAATGAGTGAGGCTCACGGGCGTTTTGTTTATTTTGAGACCAAAAAGTAAAAAAGTAATTCATCACGAGTTTTCGTTTGGTTTAGTCAAATGTTATTTATTTTTAATCAGGTAAATGTTATTCTCCCACATAATTATAGTACTTTTAATATGCACAGAGATTCTGCGTATAATTCTCATGGTTTTTTCATAAACTCACTTATATTTTGAAATTCCAAGTTGGGGTTAGTTGAGCATAGTTGCTAAATTTGTTCTGTCACTAAGACAATTACCAATAACTTCCAGAAATTTATTATTTTTAAGATTTAAGCTAAGTCTACGAGTAATAATATGAGGAAATAATGATTTTAAACAAAAATACTGAATATAATGGTAAAATAATTCCTAAGATACGATATTGTTTTGTTGATTCTACTTTTCTTTAATTATTCAAAGCAAATTACTATAAGTTTTGTATTCTTTGTCAATAAAGACTATAAATATAGAACTGGTTATTGAAAACTTATTTTATTTCATTATTATCGACATTAAACCTATGATTTCATTATACTTTCTTAGTGCTCAACTAGCCCCACCTATGGGGTACATTGAGCATACGTGACTTTTTGCATTCAAACAGCTGTAGCTTTTAAATTTTACTTATTACCATAAAATAGTATTAACACTTTTGTTAAGCAATAAACATCAAATCCATTAAGCCGTATATCAATTTATTGAGACTTTTCATTGAGAAGCTACATCCGTTTAAGTAAAAATTTGCTCAACTAGCCCCGCCCTACCCTATCACAACTTCTCGATAATAAGCTTTAAAAAACGTTTTTAGGAAAAATCTAAAGTATGACTTTAAATAAATAAAACATAAAAAATATAATATTATTCTCTGCGGCATCGTATAATTCGTCTTATCTAATTGAAATCATTAAAATCGAAAACAAACTTTATATGAAAAAAATCGGCTAAAAAAAATTTTTTTTTTCAACAGTTAATTATAAGAAAACGGCTCGGTAGATTTTCACCTAAAACTAATCAGTACCATTCCCAACTAATATATTTTGACCAGTTTTTGATTTTTTAAAATCGGTTCGGTAGGATGAGCTTAAATGTGGACGAAAGGTTTACCACTTTTTTTCAAATTACAAAGAAACGGCTTGGTAGATCGCCGCACAAAACTGACAAACGATATTCCTCATTGAAATACATCAAATAGCTTTTAAATTTCTGAAATCGGTTCAGGCGTTTTTGAGAAAACGTCGATCAAAGGTCTAATTTTGACAAATGCCAAAAAAACGATACCAATTTTTGCAAACTTTGACGAATTTTCAAAGTTAAACCAATTGTCGTAGGGCCGTAATATATTAGTATGATCTAGAAGACTATAGTATCTACAGTCAAAAAAATAATAATATTTTTTTTAACACTTCATTACAAGAAAACTAATCAGCACGATTCCCAATCAATATCTTTCGAACGGTTTTTGAATTTTCATAATCGGTTCAGAATTGCGGGCTAAAATGTGGACGAAGAATTTTTCACTTTTCTACTATTTATAAAGAAACGTCTCGGCCGATCGTCCCACAAAACTGACAAACGATAGTTCTCGTCGAGATACATCGAATGGCTTTTAAATTCTTGAAATCGGCCCAGCCGTTTTCGAGAATACGTCAAATTACAACAAAAAAATCTGTTCACATACACACACACATACTTTTTCCAAATTTGGTCTCATTCGATTCAGAATGGCTTGAAACGTCGAGAAAACATAAAATTAGCGAATCGGATTTTTTGATGAAAACATAAACTTCTCCTTCGGGAAGTTAATAAGTATCAGACCGAATATGAAAATTATAAAGTTTATTAAAATTATAAATTTAATTTTTGGATGCAAGTTTAAGAAAATGCATTTGTTATAGGTTTTCAAACATGGCTATCTCCTGATAGCGACGTTGCTTGATTTGAGTCGACGGCTGCTTATATATATATATATATATATATATATATATATATATACGAGGTGTGTTCAAAAAGTACCCGGAATTTTTAAATTTCGCGGGTCTGGAGTGTCTGATTGTCAAAATTTTTATTGTGTTGGTATACATGCCCCTAAAGTATGATGAAATTTTCAGCTATATTCACTGTTTACTTTGTCTGTGGTAGTCGCTAAGGTTCGACGTGTTTTTCTGAGCTCGGCGATTTTTACAATGGAAGAATTGAAAAGTCAAAGAATTTGTATTAAATTTTGCGTAAAAAATGAAATAAAGTGTAACAAAGTGTGTGAAATGTTACAAAAAGCCTATGGTGAGTCTGCTATGAAAAAAACAAGTGTTTACGAGTGGTATAAGCGTTTCCAAGATGGCCGCGAAGACGTTGAAGATGACGAACGCTCCGGTCGACCCAGCACGTCAACAAACGATGAAAATGTGAAAGAAGTGGAAAAAATGGTTATGAATGATCGCCGAATCACAATTAGAGAAGTTGCTGATGAAGTTGGCATATCAATTGGCTCATGTCATAACATTTTTTCAAATGTTTTGGGCATGAAACGAGTGGCAGCAAAATTCATTCCAAAACTGCTAAATTTTGACCAAAAAAGCAATCGCATGAACATCGCTCAAGAGCTGTTAAATGACGTCAACAACGATCCAAGTTTGCTTGAAAGGGTCATAACTGGTGATGAAACATGGGTGTACGGTTATGATGTCGAAACCAAAGCCCAATCGTCCCAATGGAAGAGCCCAGGTGAGCCAAGACCGAAAAAAGCACGTCAAGTTCGATCGAATGTCAAGGTTTTGCTTACTGTTTTCTTTGATTATAACGGCATAGTGCATCAAGAGTTCTTACCACAAGGTCGTACGGTTAATAAGGAGTATTACCTTGAAGTGATGCGACGTTTGCGTGAAGCAATCCGAAAAAAACGCTCCGATTTATGGAAAAACAATTCATGGCTGTTGCACCACGATAACGCACCTGCTCACTCGTCGTTGCTTGTTCGTAATTTTTTGGCCAAAAACAATACCGTAGTGATGCCCCAACCTCCATATTCACCAGATATGGCTCCGTGTGACTTTTTCCTATTCCCAAAGTTGAAGAGACCCATGAAAGGACGGCGGTTTTCCTCGATTGAAGAAATAAAGGCCGAATCGCTGAGAGTGCTCAAGGACATATCAAAAAGTGAATATCAAGGGTGCTTCGAAAATTGGAAAAAACGCTGGCATAAGTGTATTATATCTGGGGGGACTACTTTGAAGGGGACCACATTAATGTAGACGAATAAATAAATATTTTTTTGAAAAAACGAAAATTCCGGGTACTTTTTGAACAAATCTCGTATATAATATATATATATATATATATATATATATATATATATATATATATATATATATATATATAGAAAGTAGAGGAAATATATATATATATATATATATATATATATATATATCCCTCTAGTTTCGAATATTGTTGTTAAAAAATTTTCGGTTGACTTTCCTACCCACGGGGCTTTAAGCCCAGCTCTACCCTATATTAAAAGGACTACGATAAATAAGAATTGCAGTTGATGGACATGGGTGGAAGCAAAAGTTAGAGAAGTAAACAGTGAGGGATGGTAAAGGGGTAATTATAATTTCGTACTCTCGCACCATATGTGCCTTCATTGGACACTGATATTAAAAATGCTTAACTTATCATTATAATTTTGTGTAATAAAAATTTTCATTATATGTTCGTTGGTTTCCTGGAAACAAAGCAGAAGAAATAGTCGCGTTGCGATAATGTCTCCGCCGTCTGTGACCTCGTTCGTCACTTTCGCGCATCTTCCGCACTCATTGTTTGTTTTCTTTATGGTCCCGCATCATTAACCTTGACCGGAGCGGGTGTGGAACAAGATTAAGATCGCTTTTATACATAAAGTGATTCTAATAAAATTTCGTTGGGACTTTATAAACATTCTCGTAATCTTAAATTTTTAAAGCAAAATTTTTCGTACACGTTTTTGCAAAAAATCCTAACTGATTTTGAAAATATAAAACCGTTCGAAAGATATCAAATCATAGGAATTGTGCTGATTGATTTTTCGTAGAAATCGATCAAATCATTTCTTCGTAATTAAGTGTTAAAAATATTATTTTTAGCGTTTAGCTTATGGCAATAGAGTTCTCGATCGAAAGAACGAATATCCTAAAATATTAGAGACCTGCTGACAGAGCATTATAAAAATTCTGCACTTTTTAATCAGGCAGATGCATGTTTGTATAAATCTGTTTAAAAAATATTTAGATAATATTGACATTTTTTAAGTAAAACTTCTTTAGGCGCGACTTGGATGTAAATCCGAACAAATTCAACGGAAGTGCGATTCGGCAGATAAGATAAGATAAGAGTCTCATAGCCAATGATTTGTCATTCGCTCTCGATGAAACTATCGTTTCTATACGGGTGGATTGTGATTAGTCGTCGCGTATGTGAATAGAGATCTGTCGTTGTTTGCGTACCGGCATCAACGTTGTATGCGTACAGGAGTCAACGTTGTATGCGTACCGATATCAACAGGTAAATTGGCATGGATAAATAAACATTTTAAAGTTACATCGTAGTACCAATCTTGATTTAATTTAGTAATGAAAAATGTCTGAATCAGAATAATATTTCACCCTCTCCTTCGTAAATAATTATAATGAAAATAATAAATGCATGCAATGCCGTGCATCAGACATAAGTTTATTGAAATAATTTCTATATTATTCGTAGTTTTTATAAATATTAAACTATACTGAATTTAAAATATGGCCCAAAGAAGGAAGCATGAAGTATGATTGTTCGAACAAGTTCATATTGTTGCTTTTAGTAATGCATTACACTAACATGATCTGTAAAACACATTGCTGAAAGAGTCAAATAAGTTTATAAGTAAGTTTCATGTTTGAATTCTTTTAATAATAACTGTTTATTGTATACAGATAGATCACTTTGTTTGTTATTTTGCGGTATGTCAAACATTAGTAGGCATTTACCAGAAATTAGTTTTTGCTTAGATAATTTTGCTCAGTCAAAACGATGATTCGTTTTTTCGAAGTGTGCGTTGGGTACGGTTCTGACATGTATTTCTTATCCTTTCAGGATGAAGATTAAAGAGATAAAATAAAGCTTACTTAACTAATTATAAGAGAAAATATGAAACAGAAAAAAAAGAAAATTCAATACAAGAAAAAATAAATTTCACAAAGAATTCTTGTTAATTTTGTTTAAAAAATTCTTTTTTGTTTCATACCATATTTTTAACCTATTATTCTGGGGGATGAGGATGGTTGTGACACTTGCCCTTTCCTTGTATGATTTGATATTTTATGACTAATCCATCGTATTTAAGAACAGTACAATTTCGACGAAGATTACCATTTAATTTACTTTTCTCCTAGCTAACTGATAAATAATTTACTTTTGTCTTACTGATAAATTAACAAAATCATGACTGATCAAAAAAAGTGGCAAAACAGTACCAAGTCTCCCCTACTATTTAAATTTAAACATCTAGAGCACAAAGGTAACTCAAATATTTTAATCATTTGATTTGATATCAATTCTATAACACATATATTTATTGAGGGTTTTGAAAGATGTTGATGACTGTAAAGAGGTCAGAGGATGAGAACGTACACTTTTACATATGAATTTTGGTTTTAGTCTATTCAAAAACAATTTTACTTCACGTTGCAATCGAAGAAAAAATAGAAGTTTAAGTGCATTCAGAAATATATGAAGAAGATCAATTGATAGAAAATTTGTACAAAATTGCAAATGAATTGAAGTTTGAGGCACAGGTCATGGATGTATAACGTGAAATGTAGACTAAGCAATTAAGTTATGTCATTTAAAATATATCTACAAATTTTATATATTATTTCTAGTAGAAACGCCTACTCATTTTTAATCGATATTATTTTCTCATATATATTGTTAGCAGTCTCTGTTGATCGTAAATTAAAGTTAAACTATTGGAACGCATGGCATCGTGCCTTAAAGCAAATTGCTGGAACTTTCCGTACCAACAACAATATCAGATAATTTGATGTGCATATGTCTAATGATCATTTTTGACCGCCAAATGACATTTTTTTAACTTTTTTTACTAGATCTCCAAAACCGCTAGAGCTGCCTTCCTGAAAAATTGACCAGTTCTTCATTTTGTCCCTTATCAATACGAATCGAATGTTTTTCGAATTATTCAAATCGCTTTATCCGTGTTTCCGAAATCGTCGACAAAAATTTGTATCTGCACACACACACACTTACGCACATATACACACATACACACACACACATGCATCCATTTTTTCTAAGGCATGCCAAAATGTTCAGAAGGTTTTGAAACGTAAAGATATATAAAAATTTTCATTTTCGATTTTTTTGCTATTACTATAACTTGCCCTACGGGAAGTTAATAAATAAAAACAATATACGCACTATTCATAAAAATATTATTTCTCTTATATAATTTTGATACAATTGCGAAAGATGTCCATTCATATTACACAAGAATTATGACAAATCATGAATCTTTTAATGGACATTAAGTTACTTCCTTATTTCAGTATGTTTTTTCTCGATTCGCATTGTTTTACAGCACATACGACTATATTTTATTCTCTACATATGTGTTCCGACTCACGCTGTTTGTAATTTTAAGAAAGTAGTTGCATAACTACCGTTCCAAATTTGCTCGGATAATAAAGAAAATTGATTCAGCGATCATTTTATGTGCACTTTCTTGAGCATTTTCATTTATGGTTTACGACGATCACTAAAATAAAATACACTTGCAATATGAATTTGTGGCGGAATAATAAAATATTTTATTATCGTGTATTATGACACTGTCTTTTACAGATTTACTAGAATATTAGTATTGAGTAATTTGTAATATATCAATTGAAATTTTAATCGTTATATATTATAAACTAAAATTAAGTTATGTATTATTTGAGTAGGGGAGACTGGGTACGGTTGTGCCAGGGTACGGTAGTTACAGTTTCCATAACAGCTAGACTATACTGATTTTGACTTTAATTCTTTTTTTAAGCTTTGTTTTGTTTAAATTTTCAATAAATTGTTAATCAAGATCACTATTGGTTCATTTTTGTGTCTCACGCTTATCACTCACATAAAAATGTTAGACTATTTTTCACGTTAAACTTCTTTGGACATGACTTATAAGTAACAAATGCATGTAAGCACGGAACCTTAAATTTGGAAAATGCGAATATAAAAACTTAATATCGTTAATTTAGTATTGGTACAAATGTAAATAGTTTTTAGCAAACATTGTGCATGTTGCTAAAATTTATACTTTTTTAATATTTTCAAATTTCTTATGTTGACGTTTTTTCTTTTTAACTAGTTTGAACTCGCTTGACCTATCTTTTACTTTTATTATATATATTTGGGATCTAAGAGTCATTTTTTTTAAAGTATGCCAAATATATCAGAGGATTTTTTAATGAAAATAAAATGTTTTATAACATACCTGGATTTGCTCCATCGCGAAAAACTTTCGGCTGGTGTCGATACTGAAGGAAATAATGAATATGGGCCATTTCATGATGAGCGGTTAGCAAGTCCTTGTGCGTTACTTGGGTACACATTTTAATTCTGAAAAATATAAGCATGTAATCATTATTAAAGCAAGATAAATAGGACAAAATTTTAATTAAGTTACACCAATTGATGCTGATTAAACGCATTCAGTTGTAACTTTACGAACCATGAACTATTTGCTAATAATGTCTATGCCTTTTTTGTTTTTTCTCAACTACTTTAAAACAAAACTTGGAATATGCTTAATGAGCTTTCAGGATGAAAGGTATGAATAAAACACTTTTCACACTGTATAAAAAAAGCATTCACATTAGGTTTCATAATTTTCCCGCCCTCGTCGCAGTAAGATTTTTAAGTATATGGAATTAAATACATTTATTAATTAAATTAAAATTTAAATTAATATAAAATCTTTACCATGATATTTCAGTAGACATCTAAAAGCTTAAATAATTTTTTTTCCTCTAAATGTTTAAATCGATAATTTATATATCCCATGGTAGTAGAAGTTTCTTACAACTATTTTCCATTAAAATGAAAAATAAGTCACATAATTAAGAAACTAAACTCAATTAAGACTTCAACGAACTTTGAACACCTAGAAGCTAAGAAACTAGTTTTGAATATTAATAATACATATACTTAACTACATGTAAGTGGAATTTTGCCTTAGGCAAATAGCATAAAATTACAGATAGGTGGATATAATCAACTTATTTATTTTATTAATTCTCTATTGTTCATTACAAAAATAAAGTTTAAGCTTTTGCAAAAAAAAACTCAAGCAGTTTTAAATTCCGTAGGGTAGTTATAGTAATGGGCCGAAAATCGAAATTGAAAATTTTTGCATTTCTCGATGTTTTGAAGGTTTCTGAACATTTTGGCATACCTAGAAAAAATGGATCTATGTGTGTGTATCTGTGTGTGTTTTGTATGTCCACATTTTTTCGTCCACGTTTTTTGGCGCACGGATCAACTGATCTGAATGGTTTAAAAAACATTCGATTCCTATTGATAGGGAGATGTGCTGATTAGATTTTGGCAAAGGCAGGTCCAGCCGTTACGGAGATATGGAGCAAAGAGGGCAGAAAATAGAAATCGAGTTTTTCAGAGAACGGATCATCCGATTTGTATGATCCAAAAAACATTCAACTCGTAATGACGGGAAAAAGTGGTTATTAGTGGCAAAGATAGGCCCAGCGGTTTCGGAGATACAGAGCAAAATGTTGAAAAAATGGCAGTTTTTGAGAGAACTAAGCGTCCGATTGAAATGATTCAAAGAACGGTGCAGGAAGTTCCAGCAATTTGCCTTAAGGAACGATGCCATACACCACTAGTTATTTTAAGGATGTCTCCTGTGAGACGTACTCGGTAATTGTATACACAATTACTCAGTTCGTATTGAAGGGTCAAATAGAAAATGAGCAAGTCGCGGCCCGCAGGCTTCATCCGGCCCTTCAAATATCCAAGCCAATTATTTTTTAAGGAGAATTTTATTATAAAATATTCATTTCTTGTAGCTACTTATTTTTTATAATTTTGTATTTTCATATTATAATGTTTATTAGTATATATTAAGCTCTGTAAATTATAAATAAGTGCGGCCGACCATAAGTTTTTAAAAACCAGATGCGGCCTGTAAGTTCGCCTAATTCAAAGAATAAATCTAATCAGTGATGAAACACTTTTTTGAATTCCATAATTTTTTTAATATGGCAAAAATGTGGTGCAATTTGTAATTTATCAACATTTTGTTCGCAAATTCATATACATATAACAAATTGAATAACATACACAATAATGTCAAGTTTACAAAAGGTGCGTTTTCGTCAGAATGCGGCTCCGATTTACTGATATATTATTTTTGAATAGGTGAAGGGTAAAAATATTTAAATGTTTATCTTTAAGTGATACAGTAACAGCATCATATCAGGTTGTTCAGAGCGCACAGCATTTGTATTATAAAAAGGTCAGTGCCGTTGCGGTTTTGCACCATTTGATAATTATTAAGATAGCTCAATCAAGAAGATCACAGAAGTGGATCCGACAATGTGGATGTACCATGATGTACTAAGTACTTGCTCTTAATCCGATGTATCTTAGTTAAAAGGCATCATAAATTAAATTTCCGCTCGTTGATTTTCTGTTTTACACACAAGACGATGTCTGTATTGTTATTTGCCAATTAGATTTCGTTCTAACATTTCACGCTTATAGAAAGTTAACATAGTTACCGTATCGTGTGTGTTGTAATTAAAATGCATAGAGTTGTAATATTTGTTAGTCCACCTTTTTATTATGCCTTTTGTGTTATGAAACAGTTTTCATTTTTATATACACGGTTATGTATTTTCCATTGACGTAGTTATGTCGACGACCTTTTAAAATTCGGAAATGATTGATAGTAAATCTGACGATCCAGCGCCGTAAATTAATTAGTTAAAAATCAAATCATCGAATAGTTATTTTTAACTTTTTAATATGTCGTTTTTGTCAGAATATTCGACTCGCTAAATTTATATTTTCTCAATGTTTCAATGTAAGACCGTAATTTGTTTGTGGAGCTGATTTATGAACTTTAGTCAACGTTTTTTTTGTCCAAAAATGGCTAAGGGGGCGTCCATTAATCACGAGAAGTCTTAGGGAGGGAGGGAGGTTTTAGTAAGATATCACGTGTATTCATTTTTTACCTGATTTAAAAAAAATCAAATATTATCAAAAATAAACAAATTATACCACTTTTTAATGGGGAGGGGGTAATTTTGAATATCACCACGTATCACCAAGAAGGAGGCGGTAAATCCTCAAAAAGTCGATCACGTGATTAATGGACGCCCCCTAAAACAATTTGAAAAGCCCTTCAAATTATTTCAATAAAGACTTGTGTTCATTAGTTTTGTAAGACCGGTCAAAACTTTATAATAAGCAGAAATTGCAAAATGTTCGTTCACGTTTTCTCAAAAAATCCTGAACAGGCTTTGAAGATTTCAATAAATTTAAAAATTTAAAGACATCTTGCGAATCGTAGTTCTTTTTTCAAAAATTGATGATAAAAATTGACATTTTTAATGAAACTTAATTCGACGATGAAGTTTATGTTCTCAAAACAAACATATCAAAATATTATAGACCCACGAAAAAGATTGATTATAAAAATTCATTGAAATTTGACACAATGATGTTGCGCTTTTGATACATTTACAAATATTATTAATATAAGTGTCTTTTTGAAAGATATCAAAAGTCAAATGATTTAGATCGACTTGAAACGTCAAGAAAATATAAAATTAGCAAATCGGATTTTCTATCAGAAACAAGGGGACCAAACGAACAACAATATGTTGAATTCACAATCGTAATAATTAATATTAATTGTATTTATAATTATGCTATTATTTACTTGCGTATACTGTACTGGAAAGATAGGGGCTATTTGTAATAAGGGTAACTGGTAACGGGCGTTTTTTAATACGATCTTGAACGAAATTTGAATATTTTCTGTTTCCATTGGATATGTAAACCGTCCTGCATAGGTCAATAAACAGAACTGTGCAGGTCCGTCATTTTTGGCAGGTAATATAACAATGATCTATCATGAAAATTCGATCTGCGTTATTATTACCGACTAATTTTGAATACTATATATTTTATATATTTTAATTTGCTTCAAGTTATAAATCTTTGATATTGTTTAGACATTTATGATTGCTAAATTGTTTAAATGGGGTTAGTTGAAACAAAACTTTGAGAGTAGTTATAACATATAAGAAATATATACAGACTCAATTGAAGAAGATTGACTGGAACGTATAGTTTGTTAGATGTGGGCACATGTAAATTACGTTGATTTGATAAAAATTTATATTACAAGAGACACTATATATTTCATTTGTGTTAATTATAGTTTGCGCTTGTGTATGTAAAGAAATATGTACTTCGAAAGAAGTCAATTTTATTAATATTTTGTTAAATTACACAGGTCCACAAAATAAAGAGGTTGTCTGTATTGGGTGTGTGGTATATGTTTTCTAATGTAGTTTTTACCCTTGAACACAAATCTGAAGTCAAAATTGAGGGTCAAATGGCAAAAATGGCAAAAAATTGAAAAATTATTGAAAAAGCGACAAAATCTCCGAAATAGTAATTTTTCTGCATGATACTTAAAATCTTATAATTTTTGTCATTTCCTGGCCCATTCTATCTTAGGTGTCTATTGAGTATTCATTGAATTAGTATAATTGGATTTGGTGAAGAAATAGTTGTAGTTGCAAATAATCCATTTTATTTCTAAGATATATAATCAATGAGTCTCGAGATATATTAATTCCTTAGTTTTTCTACTAGTAATGTATCATGTTTTAACTTGTAAAAAATTGTAATGTTAAACTATAATATTTGTGTATCAATTAGTTAAATTATGACTTATAATGATTCTTTGATCTGACTTATATGTATGTATATCTGATTTAAACCTAAATTTAAAAATTACTATACGTTTAATATATTCATTGATTTATCCATCGCAATAGATAAATTGTTTCCAAAGTATCTGCAGGTTTCGTGTTTATCTGATTTATTACAACTGGGCGTTACAGGAAATTAGCAGCAAACTATAAAATAAAATAATAATGAAATATCTCATATTTATCGCAAGCTTTCCACAAATGAATGATTCAAAACGAGAAGTGTGTATAATTATTTTTAGCGAAAAAGTCGATTTCCTAGATAATATAATGAACAGCGGAATTTATTTGTAAACAGCTTGGGCTTTAAATGTAATTCCAATGCATTTCTAATGACCATGTGAGTAGATAGAACAAGTATATTATGGTTTCTCTTATCTGATACACTTTATGGAGCAAAATACGTGCAACTCTCGCCATTATGATATACAACTCAGGTTAGCGGTCAGATTATAATTTTCAGTGCATTTATAATTTTTATGCAGAGCTGTTTGATTTGAAACTGGAGATTTCTAAAATTTTATTTACGGTTTGATTGTTTGAACATTCTACATTTCTCTTTTGGAGTAATTATGCTAAAAATTAGTAGTACTTTAATTTTGATATAGTAAATTGATTAATATTATATAAAAACAACAGCAAATTTAACTGAATTTATCATAATATTTCATATTTAATATTTTAAAATTGATATGTTTGGTATACACTAAAATACTGTATTAAGAAAAACATTTAAAATTTGCAGAAAGTTGCACGGTCTTGCAAAATTAAATAATCCAGTGTCTTATTTTTAATTTCAGATGAGTTCTACGAAAAAATAGCTAAATTTTTAAGCAATACAAGATATAAAACAAGGTTTATTCTTGCCAAAGATAACACAGTATATAACCTTGATTTGGTATTTTATCAGAAATAATCATCAGCAGAGTTTGAATATTTATTTATTTAATTTATCTCTTGCGATATTACTTTTTAGCCTAATTTACAATTTTTATCTTCTAGCTGTTTTCTAAACTGTTTACATTTTTGCCAGGTCAAAGGTTTGGTTGTTTTCTTTTACCTCACACACGTGTATGCTTTTATATAAAATAATAATGCGTTATATAAAATAATTGTTAAATTTAACTTAAAAATAACAAAATATCTTATAGAACAAATAAATGATGATAAAGAAGTGTAAGGTCTCGTAAACTAAACAACAGTGCTCACAGTAAAAAAAACTACCAATAAAATAAAATACTTATGGTTATGGATTTTGAAATTTTGCGTTCATTTCTTGATGGCAACGTCGCAAGAATCAAGGTGAAGGCTGGTTTTACATTTTTTGCCCTCTACTTTTGAATATTGTTGTTAAAAGCATTTTCACTTTATTTATTTTTGAGATATTAATGCCTGACCTCTTTACCAGCAACTCTTCAAACCCCGCTCTACCATATTTAGAAAATTAAATTATAAAAGTATTATAAAAAAAAACGGAGGATCAATGCTCAGAAAAATCGAATATAATACTAGCTATCAATAAAAGCTTAACTATATAATATACAGAATATTTTTTCTAATTCTTCTGTAAATATTAGTCTAGGAAATAACATAACAGCGATATTCAAGAATATGTTGAAGTTGTGAGACAACCAAAAAATCGAAAAAAAAATTGTCTTGATTTTCCTGAAATAGTCGACTGTTTTTGATGATGGCCGACATTATTATTTAGTTTTTAAAATTGAATATTCTCTATTGGTTGTTTTTGAATTACTATTTTTATTGAACATGTTTCTGCATTTAGAGCCTGAAAAATTTGGTTGTTTTATCTGCTGAAAAAGTGTCAAATTAGGACTCAAAACGTATAAAAATTCATTAAAAAAACGTTTAAAAACATGTTTTAGTTTTTTGCATTACTAATTGAAATATTATCTGGTTGAATTCCTGTGTTTTGAAGGATTCCTATTATATCATTATATCAATATTTAATAATAATAATAGATAGTATTGTTCTTGGTCAGGTTTGTGAGCTTCGTTAAACTATAACTCGATTCAGGAAAAAATGTGTGAGAAGTTTCACATTGCAATTGCGCACCGCAGTGCCTGAAATGGGCTATTTTCAATTGGAAAAATATTTGTGATCTATATTTTTAAGTAAAAATGGACATTGCAACTGCACGATGTCAGGCTGTCTCGATTGTCAAAATGCAAAACACGGCCCTGAACGAAACAAACATGTGGTTCTTTAATAGCGTATCAAAATTTCTTAAAAAATGACAAGATCCCATCGCTTTTTAAATTTCCCGTAAATTTTGAACACATTCTAAAAACTGCTTTAAGAAACAATGTGACATTTCTATCTTAAACTCCGAGCAGTAAATACATAGTTTCGGCAACTTGTTATCATGTTTATTTGTGTGTTTTTCCATCTGTGATGTTAAAAAATATACATTTTATCAATGTGCACTTACTCATACCATGGATTAATAATGGTTTCATATGTTAGATTAGGATACAAAATTATCATTATTGTTTTTCTATGAAATTTTTTACATATTACTTATTTACTTTTAATTTTTAGAGGTAAATTGATTACGACTGAATGAAGGCTAAGATGCTAGCCGAAACGTATGGATTTTAAATAAATAAATTTTTAATAACTTTCATACTATTTTCAATGATGTAACGCCCGACTTTTTAACTTAAATTAAACATAATATATTAACATCAAATTCAAGACTATTCAAATATATATATCTTATATATAAAAATGGAGTTCTCTTTCAAATGTCCGAATAAAACTCGAAAACGGCTGAATCGATTTGGCCAGTCTTAGTCTTGAAAAATTCGTGCCAATCCAGAGAAAGTTTTTGGAAGACATCAAAAAAGCACATTTCTACAATGATGAAGTAGAAGTCAGTTTACTGAACGTAGTCAGATAATTGTTCGTTTGATATGTCTTATTTGTTGTGATATAATTGTTATGGTTTTCACAATATAGTTATCAAAGCACAATATATTTGCTCAAAGTCAAATTGGACCTTTGTTCCTCGCCCTGCTCTACATATATACTTTTTTTATTAAATTTACTTTAATTCATCGAATGTAACTTGAAACTTTTCAAAAAGCAGGTCAAAGAAGAAATATTTAATTCATTTTTTATCTCTCCTCGCAGAAATTTGAAAATTTTGTATAAGCTCAGTAGTATTATTTACAATTATACACAAAATCCAGAATCCAAAAAGAATCTGAAAAACTTGAAACGTAATTAATGAGCCGAAAGACCAAAAAAGACTCAGATTGGATTATACGATGTTTTCTATAGAAAGTGTATAAAACTTGCAGTTTTATACACTAATATAGACAAACTAATGGGGTTTATTGTTTTTATAATACCTAATTGTATACAGCATTCAAACAACACATTCTTATGCACCAAAAGTATTAATATTTTTGATTCTCTAGAAATGGCTTAGAATATACCTTATTTAGCAAAACAACGTTTGCCGGGTCAGCTAGTATATATATATATATATATATATATATATATATATATAAGAGTACTTTCTCTATCAAACCAAATACTACACCACTGCTGTTCTTTGAAATATCCATTATTACCATCGATCACAACCTGTCCTTACACTTGTACTTGCATTGTACGTGTTACCATGTAACTCACCGGTAGTCTTTGCCATTGCAGAAGTCCCAGGCCGACGGCTGGCAGAGAACCGGTCTGTCCAGAGGCTGATGCAGAAGGGACCCCTCCCAGAAACTGGCTGGCATCGGAGTCATGTTCATTGATACGTAGAACTCTTCCGCTAATTGAAATATCGTTGCAGGTGTGTATCCCTAGACGATAATTTATTATTAGTAAGTTATAATAGAATTGTTTATATTATTGTTTTGATTCAACAAAACGTTGAATTATTTATATACGAACTTAATACGGAACATAGTATGGAAGCATATTAAATTTTATTTATTCATTATATTTTGACCATTAGCAAATTGGCAAATTTAAATCGACAAAATTAATAGAATAAATAAATGTAAAAACTAAGCTAATAGTAGGGATTCTAAAAAGTGCTACGCTGAGAGCAGAAAATATACTCTAATATAGCTATATGCCATAACCTCCAAATGGCACAAATGTCAAAATATGACATCGATTACGCCTAGGTGTTATCATAAGTGCAAAAATTGTTAAGTGACGACAAATTGTTAATTTTTGAAAATACTAAACGTTTGAGTACCTTTATTTACATGATGTAGTAAGTATATAAGAATATTATAAAAGTGGCAAATTTTTGGATAAAATTACTATATTATGTTACTATATTACTATATTAGGTTTCTTATGGAGAGTAATTGCATAAGTTTGTAGTCATAAAACTGCGACTAATCTTTATTTATCATATTTGTTGAAATTGTTGGAATCCTATGTTATAATTCCCACGTTAATTGAAATACCGTCGGAAGTGTTATTATTAATAACGTTAAAAAGTGGTGAGGTTATTTTTAAACTTTAAATTCTAATAAGCTGTGTATTGCCCTAGGGCAAGTTGCATGAAATTTTTGATTTATGTATATAATCGATTTAATCAACAAGAATTTAGATTTAGCAACTTTAAAAATAGTAACGATGGTATAATGATATTTTGACACGACTCGTTATTTTAAAATTTGATGAATTTATATAATTAAATCACTATTCATGATAGGGTTTATAATATCATAGACGAACTCTTATCTTACAATTTTTCATAAAAATTGTCAACCAGATAAATTAATTACAAAGAAATTGTCCTGACAATCTCTATAAAAATTCTTCAACACTCTTCCCCAGTGATTTTTTTGGATCATTTTTTGAAATAAATAAATAAATCGGTTCAAATTTTTTGGCGCAACAGCAACTCAATTATTGACCTTTCACCGAATAAATAATTCATAGTTCATAAGTCATCTAATGAAACTCGATAAGAATCTATATTGAACAGTTTATTGTGCCGTCGGACGGGCCTTTCGCCAAAAAATCCTAAACCGATATTAAAAATTTTGAAAATTCGCAAAGTATGAGTTGGGATTTGTTCTGACTAGTTATTGGTCATTTTATTGGAATAATTCCTTACGTGATTCATCAAAATTTTTTGTCAATTTTAGTATGATAATAGAGATTCTGTAGCCACGGTTTTTAAAAGGTAAATCTTAATCTTAGTTTGTGCACTTTAAATTGATTATATACGCATATCGGAAAGTTTTTGCAACTAGCCTTAGGGCAAAATACCACTAGCATTTGAAATTTGGTCATATGACCAGATATAACTACGAAAACTATATAATAACATTCTTCCCTTTTTAATATGCGATACTATTTATTATCCTCTATTACAACACTTGATCATACTTGTTCTATCATTTGCGGCGTGACATCTAAAAACTTCCTTCCTGGGTATGGTATCGTGACATCAAGAATGTTGCTCCAACTTTGTCCCCACATATCGCCAAGTGCATGGGCTGGCAATGGTGCATTCCGGCTAATCTTATCCGGTCCGTAAAGTTCCCGGAGACGTCTCCGGACGTAGGCGTGGAGCAACTCGTATAGAGGTCTGATTTCCTGCCAAACATCCTGGACTTCCAGCCGGAAAGATGCTGATTCAAAGGGAAACGTCCAATATTCGGCAGTGTCCGTAAAATCTGTAAGAGTGATAGATAAAAGTTTGATTTTGCAGAATAATAGTCAAGGCTTTTCTTCATAATTAACAGTTAAAATTAAAATTGTAACGATACCATTAATATAATCAATACTATTCATAACTATCTTGATTCCATTAGCATTTCCAAATAAGGTATATTAAGTTCTGCAAAACTAATGGTTATTGTACAATTATACAAGATTTAAGAAAAAATCAACAGAATGCAGTTTGTATCTGCATTGTTAATTTTATTAACATTTTTGTTAATGTGAAAAAGAACAAAGTTATTTTCCTGGTTTGATTTACTGAATGATGTCATACATTAAGTGTAAAAACCTATTAATAAAGAAATTAAAAATTATATGAAAATAATATTATATATTATTTATATTAACTCTAAAAACAATCGATAGTTGCATATTTTTCATGGTGAACAATTATTCTCTTAACGACTTCGTGAAAGTGAAAGCACTAAAGATCTCACACGATCAGAACATTTGATATGCATAAACTTTACCTTGTGGATAAGATTGATACATACACGTGTAATATATATATATATATATATATATATGTGTGTGTGTGTATGTGTGTGTGTATGTATATATTATAGAGTCTAGATCACAATGTTTGCTTGGTGTGGACTCCTAAACTATTGAACCGATCCGATCTTAAATTTGATTTGATCACCGTGTGCAAGCTCTTCAGAATGCAAATTATGACTTCTAGTAGTATATAGTATTTCATTAAGTGTTAGTTGACTAGTATTTTATTAATTTCTTTCATTTGACTGTGAATAAATAAATCAACATTTATCAAAAACTTGATAAATGAGTCCAAAAAATAATCAAATGAATGGAAGATATCGAGGTAACGACTATTTTTTGTGTGTTATCACAATATAAGAGAATTTTAGGCCCGTAATCTTATGTCGAAGTTAAAGTATGCAATTGCTATTCAAGATTATTAATTTCTCAAACTAAGCACAGATTTCTGAGCCTTTGCGATTTGAGTAGCATCGTTAGATGCAATTGGTTGTGATTTATAAAAAAATACTTAAAACCTTCCTTAGTTTACTTCTCCAGAAAGTAAATTAAGAATAAGTATAGTCGACATCAGCTATAAATGATTTAATGGATCAGTTTGTTGATAAAAGGCCAAGAAAAGTGGCCTGAAAAATTTGTACAAATATTGGACGAATTTTGAGCAATTATATTATGAAAAATAAATCAATTATATCACAACAAATAACACTTTGAAACAAACAGCTATCAGACTATGTTCAGTAGAACTTCCAGTTAATTTATACAACATATATTGTAGATATATTTAACTTCCCGTAGGGTAAGTTATTGTAATGGGCTAAGATAGTTTTTTTTACCCCGCCCACATGTAACGTATTAAATAGGTTATATTGAAAAAACTGTTGAATCTAACTTAGAAATAACATGTCTTAGAAAACAATCAAATAACAAACTTACAAATTATATTAAGATCTCGTAATTATACAACAGTGTTCACAACCGAAAAAACTAATAATGAAAGAGAATACTTTTGTTATGGATTTTCATACATTGCCGTTCATATCCCGATAACAACGTCGAAAGAATCAAGCTGATGTCTGGTAATACAACTTTTTCCCACTACTTTCAAACATTGTTGAAAAAACTTTTAACTTTACTTGTTTTTGAGATATGAGTGGTGAATCTTGTTACCGGCTTCTAAGCTCGCTCAACCCTATTGATGATGATTAAATATTTGTTTTAACTTTGTGCATTATTTTTTTCATTTTGTGAAAATTCTTTACACTTAGTAAGGGCCCCAAACAAGTTTTTATACAAAGCCCCGCCAAGGCACACGCCTATGGATATTACAAACCTTAATTTATAGTTTTGAACAGTTTGAAACTGTTAATAAACGAAATAATGTTAATAAATTAATGTTAACGAAATAATGTTAATAAATGTATAATCGATTTATTTTAATGAAAAACTATTAACTTGTTTAATAAACTTTTAAAGCGTATATTGCTCTATATCAAATAATTTAGATTTTTTGTCAATTTGTAAACCGTTAATTAGTATTTATGCAGAAAAAATTAATCTATATCTATAATATAGGCTAATGAATTCAATAATAAGTTAACATAACTGCACGATCGCTATCCTTATTTAGCGTTTATATAAAATGATCATGCAATTGTGCATTTCATTTTATGGATTACTCAACGTGCTGCACGATATTATAATATTTATTACTTGCAGTTATTTGTGATTTGAATTTTATTATTAAATTAAATGACATTTTAGTTTACTTTTCTAGAGTAAGCAAAAAAGTGAGAAAATTCGTCCGTTTAGCCAAAATTTCTGAATCGATTTTAAAAATTTAAAAACTGCTCGAAAGATAATCATTGAAAATCGAGCTTATTAGTTTTGGTAGAGATTGGCAAAGACGTTTTTTTCGTAATTAATTGTTGAAAATTCTTTTCAATGATTTTGAGGAAACATTTAATAATCATAATCATCAACATACAAAAATATTAGGACCTACAAAAAGTCGTTCAAAGTTGAATTTTTATAAAAGTTTGATAAAATAAACCTCTAAACTGATTTTAAAAATTTAAAAGGCATTCGACAGATATTGATAGACACTGGCACTGGTTAGTTTTTCGAGACAATTGAACGAGTTTCATTAGAATTATAAGAAAAGTGCAAAACTTTTTGTCTGCGTTTACTCTATAAATTTGAACTGATTTTGAAAACTCAAATACTATTCGACGGCTATAGTTATAAGTTAAAGGTTCTAGTGTAGTCTTTTGACAATAGTTTGTTTAATTTTTTTGTGATTTTAACTATATATAGAGAGATAGAGCTTCTGGTCTTAATGAACATACTAAAATATTCATAAAAGAGTCATGCGATAGGTGATTTCATTATAAAAATTTATTGAAGTTTTGATTGAAAATACTCTCTGTATGTATTAGCTTTGTGGTCGTTTTTCGTTAAAGAATGTATAATACTTTATTTGTGTAATAGAATTAAAAGTTGACAGCTACCTATCAAAAACTTACTAAAATATGAATTGAATATAATCTAAAGCCTATTATGAAATGTGTGTTAGTGCAAACTACATATATATATATTTTTATAATCAACAAAATTTGTTAACAATTTTCTCATCCCTACATTAATTAATATGGTTAATGACCCAACAACTATTTGAATTAGTCGTTTTCTAAATTTGTTTTATAATACTTTTGCACAACACCGTGATAAAGTTGAAAAAAAAATCATAAATATTTCGTATATTAAATTTTAAATTACATCAGAGTTGACTGACCGATAATCACACTGGTTTAATTATGTATAATTTTTTATTCAGTTACAAGCTTATATTACATTGTATTAGTAGGTTAATTTGTAATGAAGCAGAAAAAGAAACGAAAGTGTATATAAAGAAATAAGTTTTATTATGAAGATTAAGATGGGATCAATAAAAGTTAGATAAACTCCGATTTTATTAAAAGTGCTATATTTTTATGACATAAATTATATAAAGTTCTCTATTTCGCGGATTTAGATGATATTACAAATATACGTTAGTATTACTATATTTATAATGTATTATTATTATTTAAGTTATATTATATATATATTATATATATGTTATAACCAGCACTTTAATTTAACATCAAATCCGAATATTATAATAAATTATAAACGTATTAGTACGTATTTGTATATATTTTGAATGGCGTTTCTCAAAGGATGAATTTTTTGTACATATTTTAGGTGGCAATCTTGAACGGATTTTAAAAATTCTAAAACTATGTGGAAGATATTAGTTGGAAATCACGTTGATTAGTTTTTGATAAAATCCGACCGGGCCATTTCTTTGTAATAAATGTTGAATAATGTTATTTGACTATTAGGATAAAACTTTCTAAAGATAGATTTCTCTATCTGAAATAACATACTAATATATTGTAGGAATTATAAAAATTCATCAAAGTTTAAATTTTTGCCGCTGTTTATGTATTATAAACTAGTTCTAAATAGCATTTTGCCCTATGGAAAGGTGCATTAACTTTCCGATACGTATACATAATCAAATTAATCAATTCAGCTATTCAAATAATATGTTCAAATGTTTCTTTTAAAAATGAAATTTACGCTTTTTGTAATTTATAATGTTTGTAGCTGTATAAAATAAATTAATTTGTTTACCTCATTTTATTGCATCTATTTCGAGTTCTAAAAATGCATTTTATTTAAGTGTAAACGTAAACTGTAATCAGTTGCTTTTGTTTCATCTATTTCGTGTTCTCAAAATGTGTTTTATTTAAGTTTTGAGATAAACTGTAATCATTATATTAGCTTTTGTTTAATCTCTTTCGTGATCTAAAAATATATTTTCTTTAAGTGTGGACGTAAACTGTAATCAGTAGCTACATACGAAACACTGTTTAACCGCTTATCGTAGGTTTATAATAATTTAGTATGTTATTTCAAACTAATCTGTTGTTATATAAAGTTTCATCAAAATTGTAATGAATACCAATAATGCGGAATAAAGCGTAAACGAAGATTTTTATCTCTTCTACTAAATTTCAAAGAAACAATTTTTATACTTTTCTGTTTATCGAGTTAGTTCGAATGGATTTAAAATTTTGAAAATCGAAAAGAAAATGACGAATAGTTTGTAATAAAAACACTACAAACTAGTTGAAAGTATGATTTTTGCCTCAAGGCAAGTTGCATGAACTTTCCGATACATGTAAACAATCGACTTTATTAACAAGAATTAGAATTAGCTATTTCGAGTTCTAAAAATGCATTTTATTTAAGTGTAAACGTAAACTGTAATCAGTTGCTTTTGTTTCATCTATTTCGTGTTCTCAAAATGTGTTTTATTTAAGTTTTGAGATAAACTGTAATCATTATATTAGCTTTTGTTTAATCTCTTTCGTGATCTAAAAATATATTTTCTTTAAGTGTGGACGTAAACTGTAATCAGTAGCTACATACGAAACACTGTTTAACCGCTTATCGTAGGTTTATAATAATTTAGTATGTTATTTCAAACTAATCTGTTGTTATATAAAGTTTCATCAAAATTGTAATGAATACCAATAATGCGGAATAAAGCGTAAACGAAGATTTTTATCTCTTCTACTAAATTTCAAAGAAACAATTTTTATACTTTTCTGTTTATCGAGTTAGTTCGAATGGATTTAAAATTTTGAAAATCGAAAAGAAAATGACGAATAGTTTGTAATAAAAACACTACAAACTAGTTGAAAGTATGATTTTTGCCTCAAGGCAAGTTGCATGAACTTTCCGATACATGTAAACGATCGACTTTATTAACAAGAATTAGAATTAGCTATTTAGAAAAAAGATTCAACTGTATATTTCGAAAATTAGAATTTCGCTTTCTTTAAAAACAATTTTCAATTTGTTCGTAAAATTTTCAATTGATTATTTTTGAAACATATCTACCTACTTATGAGGTCTGTAATTTGTATATCACATTTTATATTATTCATTTCGTGTTTCTAAATTATATTTTATCAAGTTCATACATAAACTATAATCAGTAGCTACCTACGAAATGCGGAAGGTATGTATGTACATTCGGCATAGATTCTAATTAGATTCTGTGTTATCATTAAATAAAACCAGAGATTTGTGGCAAAATTTTTATATTAAAATTATTCATTTTCTCATTTTCTCTTGAGTATTTAATTGAAGCGCCAAGAAACCAATATTAGCGAATCGCATATTCTGACGAAAATATCATTCTCATGTATTACATTTCACTTATTATAATTTTATTTGAACAGCGATCAGAACTTATGGGTTCTAGCTGTTGTCATCAATATCTTTCAAACTACGTTTGTTTTATTACAGATGGCAACCCAATCAGTTGTCACATCTCTGTATGATAATTTTTTTTTATTACAATCTCTGTAATGGGGTAAGGACCGCTTATCTACGGGCGAGCCCTTACATTTCATTTGGTATTCAATTTTAATTCAAATCAATTTTAATATTCAAATATTTTATTTTAGAAGTTTCAAGTATTTATTTATTTTCAAGTTTTATATAATTACACTAATCTTTTACAGAAATTTTTGAACAAAATTAATTTGTTAAATAAATAATTATACAATCTTCAAAATAATAAAAATAAAAATAATTCATAAAAGTTACTGGAAAATTGAGGATTAATAAAAATTTAGGATATGTATAAAAACCTAAAGAATTCAATCAAAAAACTCAAAAGAATTATACGATATACTAATGTGGGCAATTTAATGTTTCATGGAACATAAATTGTTTACCATCTTGTTCGAAACATGTTCGAATAATATTTATATTTATTTTATACCGAAAAAATCAAAATAGAGATGAACATTTTTATGAAATCGATAATTTAAGCTACAACTAGTACTTTTTTTTATAAAATACTGCACTTTTAATTTTTTGATATTGGAATCATTCAAGTGATTAATTAAATCAATTATACTCAACTGTTAAGTTTAGCTGCATCGTTGCTCAAATCCACTAATTGCTCATAAAGATCACGAACATTTTGGCCGGTCCTTCTCCTCCATTCTTGCCAAAGGTACTGAAGTTCGTCCCAATCCCTGCTGGTCGCCATGATGTGCTTCAAATCAGGTTGAAGTCGCAAACCGCAACGGAAGGGTTCGTTGTAGGCGCAGACAGATGCAGAATTGTATATGGCCAGCATGTCGTTTATTAAACGATTGTACTGGGAATAAAATATATAGTGTTATATGACTTTTAAAAGAACTATGATCAAAATGTCATGTAATTGCTGTGCATTAATGCGTTTTACTCATAAACTACAATGCCACTCGTATTTTATGAATATGAGTAAGAAAAAAACTGTTATCTAACATCGTTTTTTATTAATTTCCCGTAGGGCAAGGTATAGTAATCGCAAAAAAATCGAAAATGAAAATTTTTGCATTTCTCGACGTTTCAAAGGTTTCAGAATATTTTGGCATACCTTAGAAAAAATCGATGTATGTGTGTGTGTGTATGTGCGTGTGTGTATGTATGTGCGGATACAAATTTTCGTCGACGATTTCGGGAACACCGATCGACCGATTTGAATAATTCAAAAAACATTCGATTCGTATTGATAAGACGAAGTGCTGATTAGTTTTTTTTTTTCAAAAAAAAGTAATTTTTTGTCCAATTTATAGTCTTATTTTTTCGAAGTAAATTTTTTTCAAAAATGTTAATCGTTTTTAAAAATATAATAATTTTTAGTACGGGAAGTTCCAGCAATTTGCCTTAAGGCACGATGCCTTAATTGCCTTAAGACAGAATTCCACTTACAGCTAGTCTTCTCTTTTATCAGACAACCTGAGAAATACGCCTGACTACACACCAACCACATGACTTTTATTTGTCAATATTTAGTATGGAAAGTTCTTCATAACATGGTCTAGTCATAACATTTTTCTGTTATGCGGCAGAATCGGTCTCTTAATTTGCTTCAAAATCATAAATTTTTGATTATGTGTGACATTTTTTGTGAAAACCAAATTGTGTTTTAGATCTATCTAGCTTTATTTTATACATATATAGTTGTTGGATCTCATGGTATATTAATTTAAAACTAGCTGTAAGTGGAATTCTGTCTTGAGGCAATTATGGCATCGTGCCTTAAGGCAAATTGCTGGAACTTCCCGCACCGTAACGAAATGTTCGAGGAATACTGAATGTTTTCAAATAGATTATTATAAATATTGTAACATTGTGTAATATTTATAAGAATTATATAAACCGAATTGCAGAGTTGAAATTATTTCTAAAGTATATTAGAACTATAGTCAGAATTAAAAATAAAATCTGAAATATTTTCGATATACAAAATACTAAAAAAAAAAATAAACGGAACAAAATTTTTTTTTCAAAATCAATTATTTTGTTAAGACAAGCAGAAAGTTCTTTGAATCATTTAAATCGGACGCTTAGTTCTCTCAAAAACTGCCATTTTTTACATATTTAGCTCCGTATCTTCGAAATGGCTGGGCCTGCCTATGCCAAAAACTAATAAACACTTCTCCCAATCATTACTAATTGAATGTTTTTTAGATCATTCAAATCGGATACTCCGTTCGCTCAAAAATTCGATTTCTATTTTCTGCACTCTTTGCTCCGTATCTCCAAAACGGCTGGACCTGCCTTTGCCAAAAACTAATCAGCTCTTTTCCCAATCAATAGGAATCGAATGTTTTTTGAACCATTCAAATCGGTTGATCCGTGCGCCCTAAAACGTGACTGGAAATTTGTATCCACACATACATACACACACACACACACACACACACACACATCCATTTTTTCTGAGGTATGCCAAAACGTTCAGAAACCTTCAAAACGTCGAGAAATGTAAAAATTTTCAATTCCGATTTTCGGCCCATTACAATAACTTACCCTACGGGAAGTTAACAAGTGGGGCGCATGGCATCGTGCCTTAAGGCAAATTGCTGGAACTTCCCGTACCAAAAATTATTTTTTTTTAAAAAAGATTAATATTTTTGAAAAAAATTTACTCTGAAAAATTAGATTTTTGAGGAACTATAAATTTTTGTCAAAAATTTACTTTTTTTTAAAAAAAAGGCTTTTTGAAAAAAAGTGTATTTTGAAATATTTTGGAAATTCTGAACTTTTTGAAACTGCATAGAGACAAAATATCGAAGCGGGATAAGCATTGGTACGGAACCCATAAGAATATAAACAAAATTTATCTCTATAAAATCTCTGATAATTTGATATGCATATTTCTAAAGATCATTTTTGACCGCCAGATAGCATTTTATTTACTTTTTTACTAGATCTCCGGAACCGCTAGACCTGTCTTCATGAAAATTTGATCAGTTCTTCATCTTGTAAAATGTTTTCTGAATTATTCAAATCGGACGCTCCGTTCTCTTAAAAACTGAGTTACCGTTTTTGGCACTTTTTGCCCCATATCTTCGGAACGGCTAGACCTGCCTTCGCCAAAAACTAATCAGCACGTCTCCTTATCAATACGAATCGATTGTTTTCTGAATTATTCAAATCGCTTCATCCGTGTTCCCGAAATCGTCAACGAAAATTTGTATCCGCACACAAACACGCACGCACACATACACCTAAGGTATGCCAAAATATTCATAAACCTCTGAAACGTAAAGATATATAAAAATTTTCAATTTCGAATTTTTTGCGATTACTATAACTTGCCCTACGGGAAGTTAAAAAACTGTAACAACAAGCCCTAATCTTGTAACGGAAAGAATAGCGCAAAAAATTGTATTTTTATTAACAAATATTAAGAAAACAAAATTACTAAACAATTCAAAATATGAAATCCGAATTAAAATTATACTAAACGTAAAACTGAGTATACATTTATTAAAATCAGCACTTCCTAATATTTAAAAACTTGTATAGGGTAGAATTGGGCACAAAGGTTTAATTTAAATTTCAGCAATGGTACTGAGAAACAAAAACAATAACTATTGAACATCTATTCAGTAAGATCCCCTGCTAATTAATCAGTTGAATTATGATTTTTATTACTATTCTTCAAAAGTATGTTACCTGGTCTTATTTACCACATAAGGGGGGGTGTGAAAGTGGACGGCCAGGGGCAAAAAGACCCACTATTTTATTTTTATAGAAGCAGGGAATAACGATATAGTATTTACACTATTTAATCAAAGCGACTATGTTTGATTATTAGGTTGAGCAAGAAAATTAAAAATTCATTTTAGAAGTTCTAGTTTTTAAATCATATTTGGAAAAATTGTATGAAAATAATTAGGGCCAAAAATATGCTATATTGTCTAAATTATCTTCAAGTAAATTTATAGATTTGTAATATCCAAATGAGATATTACCAATAATTATTAATCATATAATGAATATCTAGTTAAAACGCGATTCTTATGAATGCGTAACTCTAGAAATTATTTTACAAATTACTTTCACATTTACACTCATTGTTTATATTGCACAATTTCAATCAATATGAACTAATATAAATCAATTTCATTTATAAATTTTTGCTCTACTATAATATTTAAAACAATTTTAGTAAATATTTTTTCTAATAATTTGCAAATATATTATATGTATTAAATGCGTATAATTGATTTAAATACTTTTCGATTGAGTAACGATTTTGTAACATATTTAAATTGTTATTTAACGATTATAAGCTTATATCATAATTCAGAAATTATTCGTGAACTTTCTAAACAGATTTGAAGTAATTAAGAATTGTCTAGTGATTAGTCATGAATAAGAAGGACAAAGAGTTTATATTGTATTACTTATAAAAATGATTGATTCATTTTTTTACAACTATAATTAAGTTATTATATTGATTTATTACCGTTGCAATAATTAACTATAGTAATTTTTGTTATCGTAAAAAATTAAAAATGATTTTATTTATATTTTTACTTCTTTGACTAAAAAATAAATTTTCAATATTTTCAAAATTTTCCAATTCAATCTTATTCAATTTTACATTATATTATATTAAACATTTTTATATTATTTTCTGGTAGATATTATTTTCATTTTTATAAAATTTAGGTATTAATGTATTTATTCTGTTAATATTAATTAATTAACATTATGTTGATAAAAGTCTTACAACAAAAATATAAATTTAATATTACAAAAATATCTTAAAGATCAACATTGAAACTGCATATGTTGAATAATAGAGAATTATTATTTTAGTAATATACTCAAAGAAAAGTCAAATATATTTTACGTAACAATACCTAGATGTCTTGGATTAATTAAATTGATTGATTGATTGATTGATTGTAGATACTTCTTAAAATTTGATATTCTGTAAACAAAAATTTGTGTGAATAAACAAAATTTATTATTAATCAATAATTATAATAATGATTATTATCAAAATTGATTAATAATAATTATTAATTATGGCAAGACATGACATTAATTAAAATGAGATCGTTTTTAATATTTGAAGTTAAAAGACAACAAATTATAATAATAATTTATCCAATACGTAATTTAAAATATTTTTAACAATCAACATTTTTTTCGTATCCACTGTAACATATTCAGAAATATCTGAGAAAATGCTTTAAAAAATTTTAAATCGGTATCAATGTTATTGCATTAATATTGAATTTTTATTTTTTTAATATCTGTTCTTAAAAAGGTAAGAAATTTATTCACAACGACAGGATGGACCTAAAGTTTCTACTCAAAGCCAAAAATATCCGCAATATCATTATCAAAAAATAGCTTTATCACATCCCCTTCAACCATAATCGATTATACCCGAATTTAAAATTACTAATATTATTTCCGAAAATAATATTTCGAAATTAAAAAGTTAGTTAAAATATATGAAAAATACGCCGGTGAAGTTGCAATATCTGAGCATCATAAATACGCCTTCCATCTATGTACAAGTTATTAATCTATATTCTGAATCATGTAGTTCTTGTAAATTATATTCTATTAACTATTAATGAATTTATAATCATTGTTATTGATTCAGAAATTTTGTGCATATTTGCTGCGTTCAAAATTATTTAAACATTTATATTAATCAAACAAATATACTTTGTTTCAAAACATTATTAAGCAGCATCAAAATCAATGATTAAATAATATAGCTATCATTCCGAAAAAATCTTAATCTTATTATTTTTATTATTGTTATTTTGTTATATTGTATTATTTTTCTGGTATTATTTTATTATTCAGAAATTTTATTTATATTATTTATTAATTTTATTTTTATTATTATTTGCTTCTATTTTATATTAAATCATCATATTACGGATATTATTTTCTATCCTTAAATTAAATAAAGTAAATTCTATCCTTTGCACTCTTATTTATTTAAATTTATGTCATGATTTATCAATAATACTATTTGTTAATTATTTTGCAGTTGTAATAATTAGTGAAATTAAAAAAAATCATTGATTAATAATTAAATAATATTGCTATCATTCCGGAAAAAATCAGAAAAATTAAAAATAAGACAATTGACCTTTTTCTTCTGACTAACTCTTTTTGCTCCACCTATAGGGTAGAAAGGATCAAATGACAAACTTTATCAAAAATATTTATAAAAAAAACATACTTCAACAATAGTGAATTGCTGAATTAAGTTGGATAGTTGAATTTAATATATAATAATTGTTGTAATGTTTAGTTTTTGCAGTAAAAGTACTAAGAATCAAATTGAACCTTTGTGTCCCGCCCTACCCAACAGGAATTATAGTGCGTAATTTCAAATATATATTATTGGATGGATTTTATTGGAACGTCAATAGAAAACAAATGCTAATAAATAAAAAATAGTATAAATAAAATACTGTTTTAATTTCATTCTTGTAAATTTATAAATTATTTTTTGTCTTACCCTGTCAAGTTGATCTGGTGAGAGTGCTGAAGATCCAACAATTGACATCTGTCTCAGTTGACGTCTTATCATAGGATCATCAATTCTGTCTCGGTCTAGTTCTTTGATATGTTCCCATAATCCTCGTTGGAAATCCGAATATCTTTCCTGTGCAGCCAACTAAATATTAATGCAACAGGATTAATAAAAATCATCTTAATACCATAGACAAGAACCAAATAAACTAGTGGTGCATTGTATCGTGTCTTGGAAAATTCCTCAAAGTTAACAAAAATTTTTTGAAAACTTCTACAAAAATAGATTTTTGAGAATTTATGGATTTTTGAGTAAATTTGTACTTATTATCAAAATCTTTATAAAAAATTTGAAGATTTGATGTGCACATGTCTAATGATCTATTTTGATCGCCAAATGGCATTTTTTAAATTGTGGGAAAATATACAATTAGCATGTCGGATATTCTGGTGAAAGCATGAACTTCTTCGGGTAGATTTAAAACAAACAAAAAATCGAATATAAAAAAATATATTTGACATAGTACAGATTTACATTGATTGTTATCTAAGCTCATTTTACAAATGTTTATAATTAAACCGGTTTCTATTTAATTCCTAGTATTTCATATTATTTCAAAGGTATTATGTCATCTGTGACATATTAATATTCTTTCCAAGTGTGATCATTCGTGTTTACCTCCGAAGAAAATATTAGAAGTATGAAAAACTAGGTCAATTGCTGCAAAGTCTATTGTAGTTGCATACAATGTCATTTATCACATTTGTGTCTAGTCCAACAGGTATTCGTAATTGTTTGTTATTATCTTATCTCTGAGAAAAGAATAGGAATAAACAGAATGTACTTGTTTAAAATGAAGATCATAAAACTGCTAATAAAGAGATTCACTAATTTCTCTGTGGCTTTGCATATGGCCAAAAACTTATGAAATAAAAATTCTATTTAATTGTGTACATTTGGGGTACTTTATAAAGTACGAAAATTATTCGGGAGTTATAGAGAAATAATTTAATATAGGATCCTTTACCCAAAGTTATACAAATCAAACAATATTTTTTATTTAATTTATAGTTGCTGAAATTCTGTTCGAACTAGGGCTTACAATACCGGGATTCCGTAATCCCGAAAACCGGGATCCCGGACGATTTTTGTCCGGTATTCAATACCGGTATTGATGCAAATAATACCGGTATTACGGTATTCTATCAAAAATTCAACTTACGCAAAATACATATCAAGTTTTAGTTTCCAAACTATGTATTGTATGCTTGACTCAGCTAAGTGAGATAAGCGACAAGCGGTGTCGGCAAGATAAAGCGATTGATTATATATTATGTGTGACGGCCAGCTAATAAAAGGGTTCATTTACAAAAGTTATTATGCGTTTACGTGCCTCGTAACTTCGAATTCACTATCAATAATTTTTAAACATAATATACAATCGATGAGATATAATTCTTTATTTATTATAAATAAATCATTTTACATAAGTAAGAACGGCAGTTGTTTAAATTGCGTGTCACTGACAACAATTTGAGAATTTGCGAAGGGTATTGTTATAATTAGTTAATATTAATAACTAATATAGTAGAAACACACCACGTAATGAATCATATTCTCAATTCTATTGCATTCAACATAAGAATAGTCAACATTGTAATAATCTTTTATCGATGAATTGCACACATCGCAGTAATTCCCGAGAAATCCGAACGGGTAATAACTTGACTTGCACTCACACATATAAAAAAACTCTATTGATCATATTCAAAATCAAGGGAATTCCCTTAAACTAAATAAAATGTTATATAAAGCCGAAATGTAACTTTAAGTAGGCAGTTGTGTAAATTTCGTGTAGATAACATCTTAAAGTTGCGGGAAAATAAATGTTTATATGAAGAATAGTGTGTTTAATATTGTGTAAATATTGTGTTTAATTTGAACCTATGATATTTATAAGTGAGTATATAAACCAAAGTTAATTAAGTTGGTGTGTAATTAAAAAATATTAAAATAAATACTTCACCCGTGTGTGTGTTAAAAAAACTAAAAGATGAAATTACTTTTTTTGAAAAAAAACAGGAATAAAAAGAACGAACCTACGAAATATGTATAATTTCTTAATTACAATTGTACCAACAAGTGTAGAATCGGAAAGACGGAAAGAGCTTGATGATCAAACAATTGATTGTTTATGTTTCTTAAGAGCATATTTTATTAAGCAAAACATTAGCCATGAATTATAATTTATTCTTTTCTTAAATATATTAATAAATAATTAATTCTTATTATAAATGTAGAATGTAAAATGTAACATAGAAAAATATATATTTTTTACTGACACGTTTTTTTGTTTCTACTTCTACTCCTTATGTAATAAATAAATAATATGTACTCATTTCAGCACAATATTTGTTAGATTTCATATATTATTTGTTAATATGTCAATATAACAACTGAAGTAAGTAAAAATATAACTATTTAATTTTTCATCGACAATACCGGTATTAAAACCGGGATCCCGGAATTTCATTTTTCAAATATCGAATACCGGTATTCAGATTTTTGTACGGTATTGGAAGCCCTAGTTCGAACAATATGCAAAAATGAGCGGCGCTTTTGTTATACGTGCCCTTTTTTGAATTATTGTTTTGTTTTTATTCAAAACACTTGAACCGATATATACAGTACGTATGTAGACTGAAAAAAAACTAAAGAAACGGCTCAGCGGATCCTCGCACAAAGTAATCAACTTCCATCATTTTTCAAATCTATGCAGTATTTTTAAAAAACAAAATCAAATTTTAGCTCACATACATGTAGGGGAAAGTCCCGTGACGCCGGACGGCACCAAGCACGGGACACTCTATTTAACACGTATTATTTAAGTGAGTATAAATCTTTTCACTTTAAAATACAAGTGGAAGGAGCATGGGGGGCACACAGGTACAGGATCACGCATCAAGCCTCGCCTGTGACGCACACGGCCACGGCGAGAGCAAACCTTTCCTGTTTTAGGCGCAAAATCACCCTTAGCGCCGGACAGTAAACATATTGATATTTTTTGTGACAATTTACGTAATTTATTACAATTATTTAACGTTATTCTGTATGAGTGCTAACAGTCACTACATACCCACATTTTTCGTATTTCCTTGTCAAAGAATAAAAAGCTTATGAATGCACCAGCTGAGAGCATCGGTGTTGCACAGCCGAAAGGGTAGATGAATAGTGACTTATTTTGCAATATCTCAGAATATTTGCCGAAATACATGTGCAGACATTCCAGAGTATGGAGATGGCTACATATGTGATCAATGCAGGTTATTTTGAAATGTCCGGTACTAAGTGCCACTGTTTAAAATAACATTTTTTAATACCAAAGTTTGATTGATAGTTTTAATTATTTTAGCAAAGATTGCGGTTTTGTTAACTTAGTTTGATTTCTAACTTTGTTATCTAACATAAATTATAATTGAATAAACATTTCGTGAAATGTTTTTTTATTTATTTATAAATAACCTTAAGTGTCCTCCACTAGGGGACTTTCCCCTACCTATGCGATTAAATATATGTACATATATTTCCTCTCAATTCAGAATTTATTCAGTTTTTTATTTTTTACCAAAATAGCCAAATATTCAAAATATCTTGAAGTTTAAAAATGTTTTGTTTTGTTCCTTTTCAAAAATTGCCATTTAAATAGACTATTATCAAAGATTTGTACGCATGGGGAGTATTCTGTCATTCTCCTATGACGAATATATTTGTCAATCACAATTGATGAAAATATGGAAAATAGGTTTAAACTTATACAAACACAAATACTGGTCATGTAATTTCATCAAAAATAGTAATTTTTATTTAATAAAAATAATTAATCAAATTATATCATAATTAAATTAATTAGCATTTATTCCAATTATCAGGAAATCCCATCAAATGCAAAAGTATGTTTATATTCCGACATTATCAATTAGAAAATTTCATTTAAATATATTGTTACAGCAATATAATCAGCATGTTTTATGCAAATTGTTATTTAATTTAGTTTTATCTAGCATATTAATAAATAAATCTTAACAATAATCTGATTTAATTCAAATTTAAATAAATCTACCATTTATTTATGATCGTTCGATAAATTCTGCGCAATGCAAGCAGTTGTGATTTTATTACAAAATTTTATTACTATGCAGTTAAGTATATAATCATGAAAGTGAACCTATTAATTAGAATATATTTACGAGTTATTACGGCTAATCATTAGCTAATAAAACTTAAACCCACGTTTAGTGATTAAAATAATACTCGGATAGATAATGACTAAGTAAGTTCATGAGAAGGACATGAGAGAAGTAACTAGAATTTTCACACGAAAACAACAATTCTAACAACTAATAGAAATAGTGAAGAATTTGTTTGAAAAACTACGGCATTAAATGCATGTGTCTAAACAATTATTCATTTTCAAATTACAAATGATATGATCAATTGCATAGTACATTCGCTTACAATTTTTGCTCATTAGAAAATACTGAATGTACGGATGTGACAAAAACATCTTTGATAATACTTTAATCGGCTGCAAATGAGGTAAAACTATTACATATTTATTCTAGGAACAACTTTTTAATTTCCGAAGAAGAAGTTTGTGTTCACCAAAAATTCCGATTCGCTAATTTTGTGTTTTTTGAGGTGTCAACCCATTCTGAATCGAAAAAGACCAAAGTATAAAGTATGTGTGTATATGTATGTGTGAGCCTAATTTTGATATTCGTCGATTTTTGTGTATCATAATATACTAAAAATTTCGTATTTTTATAGATGAAGTACCTATCCTAAAATTATTTATTAATAATTATTGTTATTGGGCTCGCCCGTAGGTAAGCGGTTAAGAGCGACGGGACTTGTTTCAGAGGTCCCGGGTTCGATACCCAGTTCGAGCAGCCTGTTGTCATGCATCAGTGACAACAATTTTCACTTGGAAATATAGATAGCAATATGTTTCCAAGTGAAAATAGCCCTTGCGCGGCATTGCTGCACCAATAAAATGTCAGCCCTATTAGATTAATTCTAATAACAAAATTCTCCAAATATGGTTGGATTAACCATTGAGTTACCATCTAAAAAAATACGAAGTAAGGATAAATTTCAGCGCAACAGCTCATAGGACGTAATGTTCTGATTGCTGTTCCAAAAAAAAATATTCTTATTTATTTTAGATGAATTTTGGTGCTTTCAAGTGTGTAATTTTATACGTATATAAAAAATTTTAAGATGTTAATAATACTATATCAATATCAAAGCTAAAATAATAATAATTATAATCATGATAAAAAAGCTCTTAGTTGGTCTAGATAATTTTTGTCAATAGTGTTATTGGCGTGTTAAATCTTCAGTTGCTACTTTTTTTAAATGTTATGAAAATATTAACAACTAAGAACGGAACAAAAAAAAACTGACAATGTCGAATTGATTATCTTCTTTCATATGTGTTTTAACCTTCTACATAAAACAAATTTCAATGGAAACGAAACTTAAATAATTTTTTGATACTTTAGATGTTTTTTGGTGCGTTAAATATAGTCAAAATTTACTAATCTTGAATAAAATTTCAATTAGTAAATATTTTGAGTTTAAAATATGTGTACCCCTGTATTCAATAAATTCAGGACTTGTCTTGTGTTTGAGGCTAGTTGTAGCATCTACGGGGGCAAGTAGTAACAATGACACCACGACAGAACGACAATACCACCACTGATAATTTATTCTTCGCTTGTTTCTTAAAAAATAGACATGCTGCTAAGAAATTATTTTCATAAATGATTATAAATTACAAATAATGCAAATAATAGATGTCTAATGTAACACAATTTTCATGTGTTTACATCTTCATATACTCTACCCAACCTTCAATTGAAGTTTTTTTTTATTTACATTTGTGAATTACAATCTGTCTTAATTAACAATATTCAGTAATTTTAATGGTTCATTAAATAAGGTAAAATGATCGAAAGTTTGCCCAGTGGTGATCCGAGTCGATGTGGGATATGTTTAGCTTATAGATGTAGTCCTGATGTGAAAAAATTAAATAAAGTCTACGAGTAATTGAACATATTATAGGATTACTAAAGGATATCAAAAAGGGGCCGTTCTCTTCTGAGCCGTTTGATGCCGTTTTTTACTAAAATTTTTGGCCATGATGTTTGGGTGGTTCTGTATTCTATCCATGTATCTCAGATATTTTGAATTTTTCTTTATTTTTCCTTAACTGTGTCCATGTTAGAAGCTGTATAAACCAACCAATTTTGGACATACTTAGGTGCTTTTATAATTTCTTTCACAATCTCGTTTGAAATCTTTGAATTATGGCGATGTTGGATCCGCGCGCCGTTCTCCAAAGGTGCATTCCGTATGTCAAATTGGTTTTTAACATGACTTTGTACAGAAGAAGTATATTCCATGTGCTCAACTAAGATTTTCAGTTTAAAAACCTGTATAGTTTTCTTCTAGACTTGAATCATTGAAGTTATTTATAATTTCTGTGTTGCATACAACAGCCCCAAGATTTTGTTATAGCTAACTCCAGGTGTGATTATTTTACATTAATCAAAATAACTATTGGAACAATTTAACAATAACAAAATTGTTACCATTATCAAATATTGATAAATTTAAAGCAGATTACAAAATATTAAATTTAAAATTATAACGCAAACCGAAATTTAATGATAGTACAATTTTATATTATATTGTCAAAAATGACGGACCTGCACAGTTCTGTATGTTGGTTCGGCCTGTGGGACAGTAGCTATGACAATATTCTGCAGGACGGTTTACCTGTCCAATGGAGATAAAAGTATTTTATTGTAGCTTAAAAAAACGCCTGTTACTACTAACTTCTCTTACATAAAGCTCTGCTATATAAACTATAACAAACATATTATTACTTGTTACTCATGTATTGACGTTTTCATTCATACTTCTATTACGATGAATGCAGCAACCTACAGTATTATTATCTCACTTTTAGCATAAAAACAAAATTAATGACTAGTTTATGAATGATTACATGATTCCTTTATCCATTTCCATGGAAAAACGAAGATTCACGCTTCATGAAACAACATCATGCAATTAAGTATTTTAAATTTTATTGAATCATTATTGTTGCACGGCGCAATATAATTTACACGATGTGTCCGAACTTGAACAGTGGCGCATCAAGAACTAAATTGATGGAGATTTTCCAGGGCAATAATTGTTCTCAATTCAATACTGCATCAAATATTGACACTGCATTAGATTGCCCTGATTTACAAAGCCGCCCTTCATAAAGAAGAGAATTGTATGATTAAGTTTTAAAACAAAGCAGGCGTATTTTCATGCTTCATTTGCATCTAGTGTAAGAGAATCGGGATTAGAATATGATCCTAATGCGGTATTGGGTTAAAAATATAGATATACTGATAAACATGGTATATATGAAGGCATGGTTTTATTTAAAAATTGGCTAGTTTTAGTAACGTTTCGGAATTGTATAACATTAAGAAAGCCATAATCACAATCCAGTCAGGCGTTGAGCATTATTGTCACATCTTATCTCAGTAAATTAGTAGTCTTAGTTAAACGTGTATTGCGCCTATAAGTTTATTTTTAAGGAGGTCTTATCATCGTTATTTGTAATTATTTTATCAAAATCAATGAAATTATGTCAATACTAGTGATTTGGATCAATTTTATGCAATAATTGGGCGTTCAATGGAATTCTGATTATTTAATCAATTTTGTTCACTTTTGGACAAATTGAAATCTTTATGCAATGGACAAAGTGGCGTAGTAGCATTTGTAGCTACTGCAATTCATTCGATACCAAATAAAGAAAATTGATACCTGTCAACGGCTTTTGACTAGGGAGAAGTCCCGTAACGCCGGACGGCACCTAAAGCCGGACACTCTAACACGTATTATTTTAAGCGAGTATAAATCTTTTCATTTCAAATACAAGTGAAAGGGGAGCAGGGGGCACACAGGTGCAGGATCACGCGCCCAAGACTCAAACACAAATGTGCAGAATCCAGAGTGTGGAGATGGCTACATAGTGTGTCCAATGGTGGCTATTTTGAAATGTCCGGTGACACTACATAGGTGTCACTTTGTAAAATCATATTTTTTGTTACCAAAGTTTGATTGATAGTATTAATTATTGTTTAGCAAAGATTGCGTTTTTGTTAATTTAGTTTGATTTCTAACTTTGTTATCTGACATAAATCATAATTTAAATAAACATTTCGTAAAATATTTTTTGATTTATTTATAAATAAGCTTAGTGTCCGGCACTCGGGGACTTCCCCCTACCACTCTAATTACTTCTAAACACAGCAAGAGATCCACCGGTAAAAAAAGAGGCTTTTGCATTTTGGCAAACACCTCAATAACCAATCTGAGCCCGGAAATGTATGAGATGTATGATTTGTTTCCTTTGGGCTTATGCTTCATATGTGCTGATATCTCAAAGAAGACCAAAATTTTTATTTGCGAACTCCCTTCTTAAAAACAAGCATCTCAGTATGTCTTTACCCTATTGTCATTTTGTACGTATATATGGACAAAATATTATGCAATTACAAATATCTGTGGTTACAGTTCCAACTTATTTAAATAACTTTGTTACTGGTACAGTACCAGTGTTACTCAATGAACCAAGGATTATTGATAAGGTAGGTCCAGCGGCTTTGGAGATACAATAAAAAAAAGTTAAAAAAAAACTGCAGTTCGACGTTAAAAATGACATATGCACATGCAATTATCAGATATTTTATAGAGATTTTATAATGAGTACTTTTTTCCATTTTGTGGGTTCCGTATCAAGATTTATAAAGTATATCGTTATCCGTTGATCGACGGGTCGCATGCGCTCGTCAGTATTTTATCGTAAAACAGCTATGCAGCGGTTTTCTTTGAAAACAATTCACAAACAAAATATGTTTTTTTTAATTTTCAAAAAAATATGTTTTTCAAAATTGTCAATGAATCAGTTTTTCAAATTTTCAAAAAATTTAAAACTGTTAAAAATTATAAATTGTGTTACGGGAAGTTTGAACAATTTACCCCTAGTTAAGATGATTTTTATTATAACAAAAAAATTGGTACCTGAATTAACTATTATTTATTTCGGACGTCACTGTTTCCATCTATAATGATCATAATAAGCTAAACAATTCAATGCAACATAACATAGAATAGACGTAAAGAATACTTTAAGCAGGGCGGCCTTGGCGCATTTACCTAACCACAACTCTAGTTACATAAACATTCTTCTTATATGATAAATCATCTTGAATGAGCATCAAACGACTTCAAAAAAATATAAATGATCACATTAATTGCATGCGACATTATGAATCTGGTCCGGATATGTTGTGTAATGTGGCAGAATGATCTCATTTGTTGAATTTTGTCAACGGAGACATCATAATGACAATGTTTCTTATTATCGTCGTTTTTATTACTATTTTTGAAAATTTATTTATGTAGAAAAATGTTCAATACACGTTTAATACACCTTTAACAAAAATATTGCGTTAATAAAGTGTAGTGCATAAGTATTCCCCAATTGGACACTTGAAAAATTAAGAAAACTTTTACAACCAATACACACCTGCTGTATATTTTTCAAAGATTTGCACTACATAATCTTAAATTTGAAATAAAATATAGGCTACCTCTTGAAGAAATGGTTAGAACTATGGAATCAATCACGAGGTCCAGGCTTGGTACCTGGTTTGGGCAGCCTGATGGCCAAGCAGTAATGAAATCGAATTTCCTTGAAAATATAGATAGAAATAAGTTTTGAAGTAAAATATTATTCACTTGGTATTGCTGCATTAATATAAATATAATGAAAATTCTAGTAATTGTAATAATAAATTTACCATATAGAAATGGAACAACCATCTGGGTTGCCTTTCGAAAAGTGATATAGTTGTAAATCCTTAGAATACCTATGGGATCTTTAAGTTCTGATCGCTGTTCAAATAAATTGACCAAAGTTATATATATTTAAATCTATATTTTAATTATTTTAATTTCAATTTTATTAAAATTTAATATAGTACTTGGTCAAGATTTGACCAGGCTTTTCTCGGGACCTTTCGGGGTAGGGGATACAATTGTATGTATTGTTGGTAGATTTAAATCACTATATACCATAAAACTAAATAGTGGTTGTTTTATTCACATATCTTATGGTAATGGAATATTTATAATTTACAGTCCGCTTAATATATA
>NW_020537758.1:51617425-51638125 GCF_003426905.1 Ctenocephalides felis
TTTTCCGAATGCAGAAGAAAATGTGGAGAATTAAGGTACGTTTGTAAATGAGGATGTGCAAACCAATTCTATTGGATATGTTGAAAAAAAATGTGAAAAAAATGTGGAAAAAGAATATAAACTGGACAAGTAGGCAAGAGTACAATAATTGAAAGATGATTGCAAATTTTGACAAAATAATTTGTGTGACGAGAAGAGACAAAGATTTATTTAAATTCAAAAGAAAAATGACATAACATTAGATATATAAAAGATACAAATAAGAAAAAAATAGATAAAATCAGCATTGGGCAGGATACTTATAATTATTGAGGGTTTACAAAATTTACAATTACTATACGGTTTTCATGTACTAATCTATATAAAATAGTTAATTATGATGACAAACCGAACCATAAATGCCACTTTTAAAATGCTTTACAATTTCCAATTTAGGAAGTTGACTACAAATTTATTGTAATAGCATAATATCATATCGACACTTCATGATGGTTAAAGCAAAACTTCAGAAAGTTTAAATAAGCAGTGGGCCATTATTTAATATTTAGTTACTGATTTCATTCCATTTATATTTATACTGCTATTTTCAATTTGAATGTAATTAATACTAATCAATATATAAAGCTTCTATTAACGTAAGTAAATATTATTACATGCAAAAATTAACAAGCATATTATGCTCAAAATATATTTATTGGCAGATTTTCCCACGGTGTCTACATATTCAAATTAACCATATGTAATGAAATCAAGAAATATCCATCGAATACCAATTATCTTATCTATTACGTCTCTACATATTATACAATCCATTGATCTGTTTTGCAAAATGATGAATTGCATATAAATAACATCTGTATTGGTGCATTTGATCTTGTCAAACGAATAATCGTGTTGTTTATTAATCGACTTAACAAGAATTTTCAAGGATAATTA
Source organism: Ctenocephalides felis (assembly GCF_003426905.1). Classification (NCBI taxonomy): domain Eukaryota; kingdom Metazoa; phylum Arthropoda; class Insecta; order Siphonaptera; family Pulicidae; genus Ctenocephalides; species Ctenocephalides felis. The sequence goes on from NW_020537758.1 coordinate 51,618,362, forward strand.
TGGATCCCTGTTGTTGAGACGTCCAAGGTAATTTCGTTCGAGTACAATACCGAGTGTTGGCAGCATTTATCCCACGGCATAGGTGGGGCCGGCGAGGGTCGACTAGACAGATAATATGCCCATGTATATATTAGCGAGATATCGTAGAACTAGTGATGGAAAATAATCGTAATATTTCGATGTCACTGCTAGCAACGGGATATCCCTGAATTTTTTTTCTCAAACTATCTAACTATCACCTAGCATTATTTTTTTATAGATTTTTATATTTCCGGAATACATAGCATCACTAACAAGGATATAATATAAAACTAGCAGTGTATGGCATGTGTGCCTAAGGCAAATTGCTGGAAATATTTGAGAAATATTAAATATTTTCAAAGAGATTTTTTAATTATAAATACTTCAACTTATATATTTTTACAGAAAAGTAAACAAACAAAACAATCAATCAATTTAAAATGAGGGCATTGTCCAATATTTATAAGAATTATATAAACTGAATAGCAAAGTTAAAATTATTTATTGAAGTATATAAGTAATCTTTAAAATTTTAGCTAGAATTAAAAAAATGAAATTAAATCTTTTGGTCAATACAAGCTGAAACTTCTTTGAATTATTCAAATCGGCTGCTTAGTCCTCTCAAAAATTGCAATTTTTAAGGTATCTCGAAAACGGCTGAACCTGCCTTTGCAGAAACTAATCACCATTTTACCCCGTCATCATAAATTGAAGGCTTTTTAGATACCTCCAAAACGGCTGGACCAGCCTTTGCCAGAAAACTAATCACCACATCTCACATGACTACAAATTGAAGGTTTTTTAGATAATTCAAATCGGATGCTTCTATTTTGCTCCGTATCCCACAAACGAATGTTTGCCAAAAAACTAACTTTCATAACATACCATAAAAAAACTATGCAGCAGGCATTATTATTGGCAGTACATTTATTTATTTATTTTAACTAGCTGTATCTGCTAAAGCTGCAGAGTTTTGCAGAACAAATTTGCTTTGTTCGCGTGGATTTCCATTTAAAATATAAGTTTTTTCAACTTAAAGTTCAGTTTTTGATATTATCTTAGACGCAAATTGTTTTCAGTTTTTTAGTATTACACTACTGCCTTTGTCATGTTTTTGGATAGCTTTGATTTTTTAAATTATAATTAATGGGCGTACCTAAAAAGAACGAAAAATCTAACTCATAGGTATTTATGTATATCAGATTTTTTTATGTGATTTTAATATAAATCTAAATAATAAAGACCGATGTTCTAAACTTATTATGATATAATTTAAAAAAAACAGCTAAAATTCAACTATGTCTAAATGTAAATAATTAAAATTATTTAATATAAAATTTTATAAGATTATTAAAATATTTTGAATAATACAACATAAAATAAAATTCAAAAACCAAAAAAAAATCAGAAACCAAAAAGAAAACTAAATTATCTAATTATTTTTGTGCCAAATCTCATGCAAATGAAGTATTGGGTACAGCCAGTTTCTGCAATATAAGATAAGAAAAGATTTTCTTTCTACAATAAAAGTAACTTAAGTTACGTGCAATTGTATCAGCTACCAGCCAATAAAATTCCGGCAAAATCGGTCCAGCCGTTACGAAGATTATCCCAAAAAATAGACAGACAATATTTAAGAAAAATGTTAATTTTGTATGTGCATTCATTTTATGTTTATATGCATTTATTAAAAAAAGGTATATTTGAATAGTACAAACAGATACTCCAATTTTATTTATCAAAAAGTTATTTTTAAAACTATTACATAATTTACTGGCCAATTCTGCCTTAATATAGACCAATGCTATGGCAAGGCAATGTTCTTATTCACAAAATCTAACTTCTTGCATGCATTATTATGACACATTAAGATGCACTTATGATAAGATTCATTTTTTCAAGTTTGTACGTTTTCTAGGCGCGTGACTGCATAGCAATTACATAGTATTTTTACAGTTTTTAGTACCATTTTATGTGAAAAATGTGGTGTAATTGGCTGGTTAGTCTTTCTTTCCAGATTGTTGAATTGTCTACAAAACTTCTACCACCAATATAAAAAACGCATAAAAATAGCTTCAGAAAGTTGCTAGTACTTATGATACAATCATACAGTGTCATTTTGTTAAATTGGATTTCAATAAAATATTGGAGTATGCTTCCCAAAATTCAATACATCTTGTCCTTGTTATACCTGCAATTATTTATCTTACATAAATATATCTTATCCTTGATATTCTGCATAGTAAAAATTCTATAAAGTTATAAAGAACAAAACGCATTTCTATTATTGATTAGTAAAACGCATAAAATTTGCTAAGATTATAGTTAATAATTTTAGATCGAAATATTATTCAGTTGGACAGCACTAGTGAGCGATTAACTACCTGTATTGTTGTCCCACACATGACATAAACAGCACCCGCATGCGTCTCTTAAGCTTTGACACGGCCGCAAATATTACAGTCAATAAGAGGACAGCGTTAAATTAAGTGACCACTCTAATTTAGCCGAAAAATTAAATTTTTGAATTTTTTTTTCTAATTATTTAGATCTTTTATAAACTATCGGATGAATTCATTGAATAAATTTATTGTAATTAATTAATTTAAAGTGATTAATTATAGTGTTTGATTATCCAAAAACTTTCAATGTGATCTTAGTTCCAAAATGCTTCGATACAGCACCACGTTAATTTTACTAACTAATATATATTTAGGATCATCTATACCTCAATTAGATCTACCTCCTTACAATAGAACTGCAATAAGACCAGATATTTACACCAATAGTTACACAGGAAATTTCGACAATTACCGAGAAGATGATAGAAATGCGAATCCTTTCAGGGATCTCGGAGTTGTCAAATTGGCGACACTTCACAAAACAATTACGGAAACGATGATCGAAATTCTGATATAGACTACTCTGACCGCGATAGAAACATCGGTAATAGAAATCTAGATTATCCAAATGGCAACCTAGATCAGATGCATCCAAATCATAGATATCCTGCAGATAATAGGGATGCTTATAATAGACAAGATGAATATGCCAATAACGGCAGAAATTATGGATCTCGCGATAGAAACTTCAGACCAGCTGATAATGGTAATAATTATCCGGTGAATAATGGTAATAATTATCCGGTGAATAATGGCAATAACTATCCAGTGAATAATGGTAACAACTATCCAGTGAATAATGGTAATAATTATCCAGTCGATAATGGAAACTATCCTGGAAATGATCAGAATTACAGATACAATGGTCAAAGGAATAGATACAATAATTTTTCGAGTCGTTCAGGAGATGATTTTTACAGGGGTGTAGATAGAGATCGCGATTTTGATCGAAGAGATGAAGCTTATAATAGGAATTTACAGGCCGTGAAGAGGTATCTTCAACAAGTTGATTTGCAGTCGTCTCAGGAATGCACCATAAATGTTGCAGCGCAATGGGATTTTGAAACTAATGTTAATGAAGTTACACAATTGGCAGCGGTAAGTTTAATAAATGATAGTTTTATAGTAGTATAGTATTTACATGAATAATTCTCAAATTGACACTACTTTTAAGGGTCTGTATTACTTTCTCGTTTAATTGATATGATCAATTCAAAGAAAAATAGAAAATTTAATTAATAATAATCAGATAAAAATATGTTGACAATCTTTGCAATTGGAATTTAAATTAGGAAATGAAAAATTTATATAGCCTCTAAAACTTCTTTAATTAAAGAATTAACTTTTTTATTCAAAATAGGGATTCGTCAAGTCTTCTAGCAGTTTAGATTAGCTCTGAAATATTCAGCGGTTCATTGAATGTTGAATTGTTTCATTTTCATTAATGTTAAACAGGTCAATTCAAACAAATTTTTCAAAGAAAGCATTACTCTAAAATAAATTTTGAGCCAGCGAAATTTTCAATACAATTTTTCTCCATATATTCAAATATCAACTTACAAAAACCTTATGTTTACTTGCCTGGGAGTTTGATGAGATATTTCATAGACCTGTTATATTTTATGAGAAATGATTACTAACTATTCAAAGTTTCATTGAAAAACAATTTCGAGCTAAGGTTTCTTCGTCAAAGTATCTTGAAAAAACTTCGAGCTCAATGATTAAAAATGTTATCCTTACATCTAGTCACAAGTTTATTTGCACGTGCAAAATTTTAATTGTTGATAATAATTACAATTTATTAAATGCTTAACTAGTAATAAGCTTGTCATGTTTTTGTTTTAAATTTACTTACTTACTTACTTTACTTGTTTTTGTCTCAAATTTACTTACTTATTATTTATACAACAATCCTCAAAGAAAAATATTATATGTATATTTTCATTAACAAATTATCTTTCTCTCTATATAACTACTTGTTTGTCGTAATATAGGCTAATGTGCATTGATTTAATATTTATTCAATAATAGAAATAACGTAAAAATATTATTAAGATAGTACTAAAAATCTTGAGACAATATAACCTGTAATAAATGTTCATATTGTTCTTTTCGTAAATTCCTGTAAAGTTCTATAAAATTCAGTTAAAATCATATTTCGAGCTACACCAATTTGTCGATATCAAAGTGAAAGTAAAATGCCAAAACTAAACCAAATCATTTCTGTTCTCAACCTCAAAATAACGAAAATCAAATTTTCCTTCCGAAAGGTCAACAATTTCAGTAATCTGCGTGATTAAGCGAAAATTAAACAAGAGACCAGCCAATTCTTATTTTCAAAATATTCTCACATTCAATTCTCATAGTCAATTGTTCTACATGATACCTATATTGAATTTTCGACTGGATAATAATACATTTTGTTGTTTATAATTTGTTATATGAAGAGTTTTATGGTCGACGTTTGTGCAAACATTTATACTTATTTTGTTCCGGCTATTGTTTTACGAGAGATCATCGTACAAAGAACATTTGCAAATAATGGTTATTAACAATAATGAAACATAAATAAACTAATTGTCATCATCGTGATATGAAATGCATATTTGAATTGTATGTACTTTGATCAAAATCGAATAATAAATTATTTTGATGCATTCTTCCGATTGTCTGTAATTATAAAGGAGCTTGTCCTACTCTAATTGCTTCAAAAATTAATTTAATCATTTTAAAATCATAACAAGTCAGCACTATTAGAATAAAAGTCTGTTCTAAATTTTCCTTGATTATTATATAGGGGAGAAAAGGTGCTTGTTGTAACAGTTTTTCTTTTAAATTAATACTCCTTAAAATTTACTGCTTATTATTCAACGATATAAAAAAGAGATGCTATAACTATTCCTCTACCGTACCCAGAAAAAATAATTCTTTGTTTTACATCTTATCATTTTTTAGAAAAAGTGTTTGGGGTAAGTTGTAACATCTATCGGGAAAGTAGAAATGACAAAAATGTAATAATACTCTAATTTTTAATGTAAGTAAAATATATATGGCCTCCTGTAACACAATTTACTCATGTGCTCATGTCTCGCAAACTCTATAGTTAACTCAATGATCTTTACTTGAATTTGTATATAATTCTTGTAAACAACTAGCTCCAAGTGTTTATTTCAACTAACCCCATGCGTGATTTTTTTACATTAATCAAGATAACTATTTAAACGATTTAGAAAGCTCAAACATTATTACACAATATCAAAGATTGATAAATTTGAAACGCAGTAAGATATATAAAATTTAAAATTTGTTGATAATAATAAAGCAAATCAAAATTTTATGATAATACAATTTTATATTATATGTCAAAATTGACGGACCTGCACAGTTCTGTACATTGCGCCGAGACGTTAGATATTACAATATTATCCAGGACGATTTACCTGTTTAATCGAGTCAAAAAATTTTTTTAATATCGTTCAAGTTCTTATTGGAAAACGCCTGTTACTACTTACCCTTGTTACAATAAGTTCCTAGTTCCCCTTTTCGATCAAAACCTGATATTGGACAGCGTCACAAAAATTAGATAAATTTTTATTTGAATGTAATATGAAATTTCATGAATTACGTATGTAAACCTTTTTAATCCTTTGGACCAAAGGATTAAAAATGTTTACATACGTAATTCATGAAATTTCATATTGTACAATAAGGCTTTGGTACAATATAGCAGATTTCATTCAACCTTCAGTCATCGAACAAATCGCACATTTTTAGCAAAGGCATGAAATTCATAGAATGCAGAATCAATTAGTTAATGATAGTTATGCTTTCTTGATTATGTTAATAAAACAGTAGTAATAAAAATTCCAGCAACTATATTTCACGGTTATAGATTTTATTGTCTTTATATGATTTTATTTTAACAATGCATTAGTGTTTATTTATTTATTTAAAACTACAATTTGTTTTTTAAGATTACAATGTTGCAGAATAAATATGGTTCTATGACCTTATTGCGAACTATTAATGTTTAATGATAAAAGTATGAATATCTTTGATTTTATTTTTTCTATTCTATTATTATTTAATATTCATAAATATCAAATTTAATAAAAATGTAAATAAAATCAAATTCAAACTAATGGTGTATGGAATCGTGCCTTAACTCAAATTGCTAGAATCCGTACCATGATTATTTAAAAAATTTGAAATTTTTTTTTACAAAAGTAATCTTTTCGTCAATACAAGTGATTTGATGGAGAGGTATCTCCGGAATGACTAGACCTAAAATCTAATCCCCACTTTACCATAATTACGAATTGAATGTTTTTTGGATCATTCAAATCAAATGCTCCTTTTCTCCAGAAGCTCGTTTTCTATTACGATTTGCAAAAATTTTCAATTTCGATTTTTGGGCAATTACAATAACTTACCCTAAGGGATGCTAATAAAATTCTTTTTCTTATATTGACATGAGAGCCCATCTAATAACTAATTATATAAACTCTTTTACTATTATCTTTGACTAGGTTTCTAAAACCACGAGCCAATTATTCATTTTTTTTCCAAATTCGTTTAGTGTAATATATATTTCTAAAGCAAACTGCTTCAATACAATAGAAAATTGTTCCGAAATATGTATCCAAATCAGTATCCTTTTTATTCTAAGGAAATGTTTAATTACATTGATCTATTAATACACAAAAAATATATCCGATTTAATATAAGGATATATTTCCAACTTAGTCACTTGACATATACATTTTTTATAACACTGAACTTACATACTTTTTTTTACTTATGAAAACGTAATAATCTTGAACTTGAACTCTAAAAAATATGTTCATTATATTTAATTTGTTTATTTTTCGTAATCATTCATCTGAGTTCTGTTCATTAAACAGATATTTTTCAAAACAAAAATTTGATTTTGTTTGAGAAAAATAATTATTTTTGGTTGTTTATAAAGATCAATTTACTCTATAGTTTTAATGCCAATTATATCTGAATTAGTCTGCACGACCTGAAAGCTAGTTCAGTCTCTTGTTCATTATAAAAATGTCTATCAATACAAAAAATATTTTTTTTAAGAAAAAGTTATAATCTTTTAAAAGTTATGAACTACGATTCGGGATGAAATTTCCATGTTTGCGCTAAAATTAAAAATGAATGATGAGGCCAATCTAAAATATAAAAATAAAAAGGCCAACCTAAAAACTAATCATTAAATAATAATATTTTTTCGGAAGCTGTTTTTAAGAGACCATCGACGAATGGCCAAAAGTTGACTACTTGCACAAAGTTTACAATTTTGATCCCAAACGATTCAAAATGACCTGTAACCTCCTCCAGAGAATATAAAATTAGCAAATTGGATTTTCAGACGTGAACACGAACTCCTTCTTCAGGAAGTTAGAGAAAAAACTTCCTGTACATAACAAAAAATCTTGATCAGCCATATTTAGTCTCCCTTTCCTTATAAAAAGAACCTCTAGACTTAGTTTATAACCAAACGTTGGTCTAGTAAATAGAGATCTATTCTAAAGCTTTTTGTGTACAAACAACATTGAATTTCCATTAAATTCCTTCCGTCTGACCCATTTTTGGCAATTGCACTTAGGAAGTATGACATTGGCATGTTTCCATCGTTCTTCATGGCGTCTTAACGACGGATTCAATTTCATAGAATTGTATGAACTTATGGGAAAATCTTATGCAAGATATCGCCTCAATGGTTTCGGTGACCTATTCTTGTGATTAACAACGCTTTGTACTTGTTTCCAGTTTTGTACTGACCCTGCACTGGATTAATGACTTATTGATATTTGCATTAAATATTTACATGACGTAGTAAGATGACGTAAAAATAGATTTTCATTTTAAGACGATCTTAATCCGTTCTTAAATTAAAACATATTTTGGTAGTAATAGACATATATTGTAATGAATGAGTGTAGTTTTGTTTGTATAATTGTATGTGCACAATTGCTTTATAAAATTAATCTGCTTGATGCTAAACGCTTTGATGTCTAGAGACAAATTAATGAAACTTTATAACTTGTAAAGAAATTAAAAGATAAAAATCGGTCTCTACTTAAAATTTTGCGTATTATAAAAATATCTCATTACAATTTTAAAGATATATTTTTTTTTTTTTTTTTTAAAGTAACTAGTTCATTTAAATAAATTAGAAAAAATTCACGTTAAGCTAATTTTATTTATATACAACTCCTTTAATTATCGTAATTTAAAAATATAAACATTTGCTGAAAATTTAATAATTAAAAAATAATCTTGAAAGTTAGAAAGCTAAAAAATTTAAAAAAAATCTATATTTCAAAAAATTGTAAAATTCAGCACGTTTTCATAATTTAGAAAGCATGTGATGTTAGCATGTATTGAATAAACAATTAATATTAAAAAAAATGAAATTCAGGGAATGTTTAATATTTAAATATTTTAGAGAATATTATTATTAAAATTTAACATAGTATTTTAAATTGTATTAGTACTGATGAGGATCACTATGATTAATTAACTTCCCGTAGGGTAAGTTATTGTAATGGGCCGAAAATCGGAATTGAAAATTTTTACATTTCTCGACGTTTTGAAGGTTTCTGAACGTTTTGGCATACCTCAGAAAAAATGGATGTGTGTGTGTGTGTGTGTGTGTGTGTGTGTATGTATGTGTGGATACAAATTTCCAGTCACGTTTTAGGGCGCACGGATCAACCGATTTGAATGGTTCAAAAAACATTCGATTCCTATTGATTGGGAAAAGAGCTGATTAGTTTTTGGCAAGGCAGGTCCAGCCGTTTCGGAGATACGGAGCAAAAAGTGCAGAAAATAGAAATCGAATTTTTGAGCGAACGGAGTATCCGATTTGAATGATCTAAAAAACATTCAATTAGTAATGATTGGGAGAAGTGTTTATTAGTTTTTGGCAAAGCAGGCCCAGCCATTTCGAAGATACGGAGCTAAATTGTAAAAAATGGCAGTTTTTGAGAGAACTAAGCGTCCGATTTAAGTGATTCAAAGAACTTTCTGCTTGTCTTAACAAAATAATTGATTTTGGATTTCTTTTTTTTTTTTTTTTTTTTTTTTTTTTAGTATTTTGTACATCGAAAATATTTCAGATTTTATTTTAATTCTGACTATAGTTCTAATATACTTTAGAAATAATTTCAACTCTGCAATTCGGTTTATATAACTCTTATAAAATTACACAATTTACAATATTTATAATAATCTATTTGAAAACATTCAGTATTCCTCGAACATTTCGTTACGGTGCGGGAAGTTCCAGCAATTTGCCTTAAGGCACGATGCCATAATTGCCTCAAGACAGAATTCCACTTACAGCTAGTTATATATTAAGCGGACTGTAAATTATAAATATTCCATTACCATAAGATATGTGAATAAAACAACCACTATTTAGTTTATGGTATATAGTGATTTTAAATCTACAACAATACATACAATTGTATCCCCTACCCCGAAAGGTCCCGAGAAACAGCCCTGGTCAAATCTTGACCAAGTACTATATTAAAATTTTAATAAAATTGAAATTAAAATAATTAAATATATAGATTTAAATAATATAACTTTGGTCAATTTATTTGAACAGCGATCAGAACTTAAAGATCCCATAGGTTATTCTAAGGATTTACAACTATATCACTTTTTCGAAAGGCAACCCAGATGGTTGTTCCATTTCTATATGGTAAATTTATTATTACAATTACTAGAATTTTCATTATATTCATATTAATGCAGCAATACCAAGTGAATAATATTTTTACTTCAAAACTTATTTCTATCTATATTTTCAAGGAAAATTCGATTTCATTACTGCTTGGCATCAGGCTGCCCAAACCAGGTACCAAGCCTGGACCTCGTGATTGTAATTCCATAGTTCTAACCATTTCTTCAAGAGGTAGCCTATATTTTATTTTCAAATTTAAGATTATGTAGTGCAAATCTTTGAAAAATATACAGCAGGTTGTATTGGTTGTAAAAGTTTTCTTAATTTTTTCAAGTGTCCAATTGGGAATACTTATGCACTACACTTTATTAACGCAATTTTTTGTTAAAGGTGTTATTAAACGTGTTATTGAACATTTTTCTACATAAATAAATTTTCAAAAATAGTAATAAAAACGACGATAATAAGAAAACATTGTCATTATGATGTCTCCGTTGACAAAATTCAACAAATGAGATCATTCCTGCACATTACACAACATATCCGGACCAGATTCATAATGTCGCATGCAATTAATGTGATCATTTATATTTTTTTGAAGTCGTTTGATGCTCATTCAAGATGATTTATCATATAAGAAGAATGTTTATGTAACTAGAGTTGTGGTTAGGTAAATGCGCCAAGGCCGCCCTGCTTAAAGTATTCTTTACGTCTATTCTATGTTATGTTGCATTGAATTGTTTAGCTTATTATGATCATTATAGATGGAAACAGTGACGTCCGAAATAAATAATAGTTAATTCAGGTACCAATTTTTTTGTTATAATAAAAATCATCTTAACTAGGGGTAAATTGTTCAAACTTCCCGTAACACAATTTATAATTTTTAACAGTTTTAAATTTTTTTGAAAATTTTGAAAAACTGATTCATTTGACAATTTTGAAAAACATATTTTTTTGAAAATTAAAAAAAACATAATTTTGTTTGTGAATTGTTTTCAAAGAAAACCGCTGCATAGCTGTTTTACGATAAAATACTGACGAGCGCATGCGACCCGTCGCAATCTAACGGATATACTTTATAAATCTTGATACGGAACCCACAAAATGGAAAAAAGTACTCATTATAAAAATCTCTATAAAATATCTGATAATTGCATGTGCATATGTCATTTTTAACGTCGAACTGCAGTTTTTTTTTAACTTTTTTTTTATTGTATCTCCAAAGCCGCTGGACCTACCTTATCAATAATCCTTGGTTCATTGAGTAACACTGGTACTGTACCAGTAACAAAGTTATTTAAATAAGTTGGAACTGTAACCACAGATATTTGTAATTGCATAATTATTTTGTCCATATAGTACGTACAAAATGACATATAGGGTAAAGACATACTGAGATGCTTGTTTTTAAGAAGGGAGTTCGCAAATAAAACTTTTGGTCTTCTTTGAGATATCAGCACATATGAAGCATAAGCCCAAAGGAAACAAATCATACATCTCATACATTTCCGGGCTCAGATTGGTTATTGAGGTGTTTGCAATAAATGCAAAAGCCTCTTTTTTTACCGGTGGATCTCTTGCTGTTTTTAGAAGTAATTAGAGTGGTAGGGGGAAGTCCCCGAGTGCCGGACACCTAAGCTTATTTATAAATAAATCAAAAAATATTTTACGAAATGTTTATTAAATTATGATTTATGTCAGATAACAAAGTTAGAAATCAAACTAAATTAACAAAAACGCAATCTTTGCTAAACAATAATTAATACTATCAATCAAACTTTGGTAACAAAAAATATGATTTTACAAAGTGACACCTAGTGTCACCGGACATTTCAAAATAGCCACCATTGGACACATATGTAGCCATCTCCACACTCTGGAATGTCTGCACATTTGTGTTTGAGTCTTGGCGCGTGATCCTGCACCTGTGTGCCCCCTGCTCCCCTTTCACTTGTATTTTGAAATGAAAAGATTTATACTCGCTTAAATAATACGTGTTAGAGTGTCCGGCTTTAGGTGCCGTCCGGCGTTACGGGACTTCTCCCTAGTCAAAAGCCGTTGACAGGTATCAATTTTCTTTATTTGGTATCGAATGAATTGCAGTAGCTACAAAATGCTACTACGCCACTTTGTCCATTGCATAAAGATTTCAATTTGTCCAAAAGTGAACAAAATTGATTAAATAATCAGAATTCCATTGAACGCCCAATTATTGCAATAAAATTGATCCAAATCACTAGTATTGACATAATTTCATTGATTTTGATAAAAATAATTACAAATAACGATGATAAGACCTCCTTAAAAATAAACTTATAGGCGCAATACACGTTTGAACTAATTACTGATATAAGAATGTGACAATAATGCTCAACGCCTGACTGGATTGTGATTATGGCTTTCTTAATGTTATACAATTCCGAAAACGTTACTAAAACTAGCCAATTTTTAAATAAAACCAATGCCTTCATATATACCATTTTATCAGTATATCTATATTTTTAACCCAATACCGCATTAGGATCATATTCTAATCCCGATTCTCTTACACTAGATGCAAATGAAGCATGAAAATACGCCTGCTTTCTTTATAAACTTAATCAGTACAATTCTCTTCTTTATGAAGGGCGGCTTTGTAAATCAGGGCAATCTAATGCAGTGTCAATATTTGATGCAGTATTGAATTGAGAACAATTATTGCCCTGGAAAATCTCCATCAATTTAGTTCTTGATGCGCCACTGTTCAAGTTCGGACACATCGTGTAAATTATATTGCGCCGTGCAACAATAATGATTCATAAAATTTAAAATACTTAATTGCATGATGTTGTTTCATGAAGCGTGAATCTTCGTTTTTCCATGGAAATGGATAAAGGAATCAATGTAATCATTCATAAACTAGTCATTAATTTTGTTTTTATGCTAAAAGTGAGATAATAATACTGTAGGTTGCTGCATTCATCGTAATAGAAGTATGAATGAAAACGTCAATACATGAGTAACAAGTAATAATATGTTTGTTATAGTTTATATAGCAGAGCTTTATGTAAGAGAAGTTAGTAGTAACAGGCGTTTTTTTAAGCTACAATAAAATACTTTTAATCTCCATTGGACAGGTAAACCGTCCTGCAGAATATTGTCATAGCTACTGTCCCACAGGCCGAACCAACATACAGAACTGTGCAGGTCCGTCATTTTTGACATATAATATAAAATTGTACTATCATTAAATTTCGGTTTGCGTTATAATTTTAAATTTAATATTTTGTAATCTGCTTTAAATTTATCAATATTTGATAATGTGTAACAATTTTTGTTATTGTTAAATTGTTCCAATAGTTATTTTGATTAATGTAAAATAATCACACCTGGAGTTAGCTATAACAAAATCTTGGGGCTGTTGTATGCAACACAGAAATTATAAATAACTTCAAGTGATTCAAGTCTAGAAGAAAACTATACAGGTTTTTAAACTGAAAATCTTAGTTGAGCACATGGAATATACTTCTTCTGTACAAAGTCATGTTAAAACCAATTTGGACATACGGAATGCACCTTTGGAGAACGGCGCGCGGATCCAACATCGCCATAATTCAAAGATTTCAAAACGAGATTGTGAAAGAAATTATAAAAGCACCTTGTTTAACATCTAAAGTATCAAAAAAATATTTAAGTATGTCCAAAATTGGTTGGTTTATACAGCTTCTAACATGGACACAGTTAAGGAAAAAAATTGAAAAATTCAATCTGAGATACATGGATAGAATACAGAACCACCCAAACATCATGGCCAAAAATTTAGTAAAAAACGGCATCAAACGGCTCAGAAGAGAACGGCCCCTTTTTGATATCCTTTAGTAATCCTATAATATGTTCAATTACTCGTAGACTTTATTTAATTTTTTCACATCAGGACTACATCTATAAGCTAAACATATCCCACATCGACTCGGATCACCACTGGGCAAACTTTCGATCATTTTACCTTATTTAATGAACCATTAAAATTACTGAATATTGTTAATTAAGACAGATTGTAATTCACAAATGTAAATAAAAAAAAACTTCAATTGAAGGTTGGGTAGAGTATATGAAGATGTAAACACATGAAAATTGTGTTACATTAACATCTATTATTTGCATTATTTGTAATTTACAATCATTTATGGAAAGAATTTCTTAGCAGCATGTCCATTGTTTAAAAAACAAGCGAAGAATAAATTATCAGTGGTGGTATTGTCGTTTTGTCGTGGTGTCATTGTTACTACTTGCCCCCGTAGATGCTACAACTAGCCTCAAACACAAGACAAAGTCCTGAATTTATTGAATACAGGGGTACACATATTTTAAACTCAAAATATTTACTAATTGAAATTTTATTCAAGATTAGTAAATTTTGACTATATTTAACGCACCAAAAAACATCTAAAGTATCAAAAAATTATTTAAGTTTCGTTTCCATTGAAATTTGTTTTATGTAGAAGGTTAAAACACATATGAAAGAAGATAATCAATTCGACATTGTCAGTTTTTATTTTGTTCCGTTCTTAGTTGTTAATATTTTCATAACATTTAAAAAAAGTAGCAACTGAAGATTTAACACGCCAATAACACTATTGACAAAAATTATCTAGACCAACTAAGAGCTTTTTTATCATGATTATAATTATTATTATTTTAGCTTTGATATTGATATAGTATTATTAACATCTTAAAATTTTTTATATACGTATAAAATTACACACTTGAAAGCACCAAATTCATCTAAAATAAATAAGAATATTTTTTTTTGGAACAGCAATCAGAACATTACGTCCTATGAGCTGTTGCGCTGAAATTTATCCTTACTTCGTATTTTTTTAGATGGTAACTCAATGGTTAATCCAACCATATTTGGAGAATTTTGTTATTAGAATTAATCTAATAGGGCTGACATTTTATTGGTGCAGCAATGCCGCGCAAGGGCTATTTTCACTTGGAAACATATTGCTATCTATATTTCCAAGTGAAAATTGTTGTCACTGATGCATGACAACAGGCTGCTCGAACTGGGTATCGAACCCGGGACCTCTGAAACAAGTCCCGTCGCTCTTAACCGCTTACCTACGGGCGAGCCCAATAACAATAATTATTAATAAATAATTTTAGGATAGGTACTTCATCTATAAAAATACGAAATTTTTAGTATATTATGATACACAAAAATCGACGAATATCAAAATTAGGCTCACACATACATATACACACATACTTTATACTTTGGTCTTTTTCGATTCAGAATGGGTTGACACCTCAAAAAAACACAAAATTAGCGAATCGGAATTTTTGGTGAACACAAACTTCTTCTTCGGAAATTAAAAAGTTGTTCCTAGAATAAATATGTAATAGTTTTACCTCATTTGCAGCCGATTAAAGTATTATCAAAGATGTTTTTGTCACATCCGTACATTCAGTATTTTCTAATGAGCAAAAATTGTAAGCGAATGTACTATGCAATTGATCATATCATTTGTAATTTGAAAATGAATAATTGTTTAGACACATGCATTTAATGCCGTAGTTTTTCAAACAAATTCTTCACTATTTCTATTAGTTGTTAGAATTGTTGTTTTCGTGTGAAAATTCTAGTTACTTCTCTCATGTCCTTCTCATGAACTTACTTAGTCATTATCTATCCGAGTATTATTTTAATCACTAAACGTGGGTTTAAGTTTTATTAGCTAATGATTAGCCGTAATAACTCGTAAATATATTCTAATTAATAGGTTCACTTTCATGATTATATACTTAACTGCATAGTAATAGAAATTTTGTAATAAAATCACAACTGCTTGCATTGCGCAGAATTTATCGAACGATCATAAATAAATGGTAGATTTATTTAAATTTGAATTAAATCAGATTATTGTTAAGATTTATTTATTAATATGCTAGATAAAACTAAATTAAATAACAATTTGCATAAAACATGCTGATTATATTGCTGTAACAATATATTTAAATGAAATTTTCTAATTGATAATGTCGGAATATAAACATACTTTTGCATTTGATGGGATTTCCTGATAATTGGAATAAATGCTAATTAATTTAATTATGATATAATTTGATTAATTATTTTATTAAATAAAAATTACTATTTTTGATGAAATTACATGACCAGTATTTGTGTTTGTATAAGTTTAAACCTATTTTCCATATTTTCATCAATTGTGATTGACAAATATATTCGTCATAGGAGAATGACAGAATACTCCCCATGCGTACAAATCTTTGATAATAGTCTATTTAAATGGCAATTTTTGAAAAGGAACAAAACAAAACATTTTTAAACTTCAAGATATTTTGAATATTTGGCTATTTTGGTAAAAAATAAAAAACTGAATAAATTCTGAATTGAGAGGAAATATATGTACATATATTTAATCGCATAGGTAGGGGAAAGTCCCCTAGTGGAGGACACTTAAGGTTATTTATAAATAAATAAAAAAACATTTCACGAAATGTTTATTCAATTATAATTTATGTTAGATAACAAAGTTAGAAATCAAACTAAGTTAACAAAACCGCAATCTTTGCTAAAAATAATTAAAACTATCAATCAAACTTTGGTATTAAAAAATGTTATTTTAAACAGTGGCACTTAGTACCGGACATTTCAAAATAACCTGCATTGATCACATATGTAGCCATCTCCATACTCTGGAATGTCTGCACATGTATTTCGGCAAATATTCTGAGATATTGCAAAATAAGTCACTATTCATCTACCCTTTCGGCTGTGCAACACCGATGCTCTCAGCTGGTGCATTCATAAGCTTTTTATTCTTTGACAAGGAAATACGAAAAATGTGGGTATGTAGTGACTGTTAGCACTCATACAGAATAACGTTAAATAATTGTAATAAATTACGTAAATTGTCACAAAAAATATCAATATGTTTACTGTCCGGCGCTAAGGGTGATTTTGCGCCTAAAACAGGAAAGGTTTGCTCTCGCCGTGGCCGTGTGCGTCACAGGCGAGGCTTGATGCGTGATCCTGTACCTGTGTGCCCCCCATGCTCCTTCCACTTGTATTTTAAAGTGAAAAGATTTATACTCACTTAAATAATACGTGTTAAATAGAGTGTCCCGTGCTTGGTGCCGTCCGGCGTCACGGGACTTTCCCCTACATGTATGTGAGCTAAAATTTGATTTTGTTTTTTAAAAATACTGCATAGATTTGAAAAATGATGGAAGTTGATTACTTTGTGCGAGGATCCGCTGAGCCGTTTCTTTAGTTTTTTTTCAGTCTACATACGTACTGTATATATCGGTTCAAGTGTTTTGAATAAAAACAAAACAATAATTCAAAAAAGGGCACGTATAACAAAAGCGCCGCTCACATTTTTGCATATTGTTCGAACTAGGGCTTCCAATACCGTACAAAAATCTGAATACCGGTATTCGATATTTGAAAAATGAAATTCCGGGATCCCGGTTTTAATACCGGTATTGTCGATGAAAAATTAAATAGTTATATTTTTACTTACTTCAGTTTTATATTGACATATTAACAAATAATATATGAAATCTAACAAATATTGTGCTGAAATGAGTACATATTATTTATTTATTACATAAGGAGTAGAAGTAGAAACAAAAAAACGTGTCAGTAAAAAATATATATTTTTCTATGTTACATTTTACATTCTACATTTATAATAAGAATTAATTATTTATTAATATATTTAAGAAAAGAATAAATTATAATTCATGGCTAATGTTTTGCTTAATAAAATATGCTCTTAAGAAACATAAACAATCAATTGTTTGATCATCAAGCTCTTTCCGTCTTTCCGATTCTACACTTGTTGGTACAATTGTAATTAAGAAATTATACATATTTCGTAGGTTCGTTCTTTTTATTCCTGTTTTTTTTTCAAAAAAAGTAATTTCTCTTTTATTTTTCGTTCTAGACTTGGAGTTTTTTTACACACACACGGGTGAAGTATTTATTTTAATATTTTTTAATTACACACCAACTTAATTAACTTTGGTTTATATACTCACTTATAAATATCATAGGTTCAAATTAAACACAATATTTACACAATATTAAACACACTATTCTTCATATAAACATTTATTTTCCCGCAACTTTAAGATGTTATCTACACGAAATTTACACAACTGCCTACTTAAAGTTACATTTCGGCTTTATATAACATTTTATTTAGTTTAAGGGAATTCCCTTGATTTTGAATATGATCAATAGAGTTTTTTTTATATGTGTGAGTGCAAGTCAAGTTATTACCCGTTCGGATTTCTCGGGAATTACTGCGATGTGTGCAATTCATCGATAAAAGATTATTACAATGTTGACTATTCTTATGTTGAATGCAATAGAATTGAGAATATGATTCATTACGTGGTGTGTTTCTACTATATTAGTTATTAATATTAACTAATTATAACAATACCCTTCGCAAATTCTCAAATTGTTGTCAGTGACACGCAATTTAAACAACTGCCGTTCTTACTTATGTAAAATGATTTATTTATAATAAATAAAGAATTATATCTCATCGATTGTATATTATGTTTAAAAATTATTGATAGTGAATTCGAAGTTACGAGGCACGTAAACGCATAATAACTTTTGTAAATGAACCCTTTTATTAGCTGGCCGTCACACATAATATATAATCAATCGCTTTATCTTGCCGACACCGCTTGTCGCTTATCTCACTTAGCTGAGTCAAGCATACAATACATAGTTTGGAAACTAAAACTTGATATGTATTTTGCGTAAGTTGAATTTTTGATAGAATACCGTAATACCGGTATTATTTGCATCAATACCGGTATTGAATACCGGACAAAAATCGTCCGGGATCCCGGTTTTCGGGATTACGGAATCCCGGTATTGTAAGCCCTAGTTCGAACAGAATTTCAGCAACTATAAATTAAATAAAAAATATTGTTTGATTTGTATAACTTTGGGTAAAGATCCTATATTAAATTATTTCTCTATAACTCCGAATAATTTTCGTACTTTATAAAGTACCCAAATGTACACAATTAAATAGAATTTTTATTTCATAAGTTTTTGGCCATATGCAGCCAGCAGAGAAATTAGTGAATCTCTTTATTAGCAGTTTTATGATCTTCATTTTAAACAAGTACATTCGGTTATTCCTATTCTTTTCTCAGAGATAAGATAATAACAAACAATTACGAATACCTGTTGGACTAGACACAAATGTGATAAATGACATTGTATGCAACTACAATAGACTTTGCAGCAATTGACCTAGTTTTTCATACTTCTAATATTTTCTTCGGAGGTAAACACGAATGATCACACTTGGAAAGAATATTAATATGTCACAGATGACATAATACCTTTGAAATAATATGAAATACTAGGAATTAAATAGAAACCGGGTTTTATTATAAACATTTGTAAAATGAGCTTAGATAACAATCAATGTAAATCTGTACTATGTCAAATATATTTTTTTATATTCGATTTTTTGTTTGTTTTTAAATCTACCCGAAGAAGTTCATGCTTTCACCAGAATATCCGACATGCTAATGTATATTTTCCCACAATTTAAAAAAATGCCATTTGGCGATCAAAATAGA
>NW_020537758.1:51639125-51674663 GCF_003426905.1 Ctenocephalides felis
AAAAAACACAAAATTAGCGAATCGGAATTTTTGGTGAACACAAACTTTCTTCTTCGGAAATTAAAAGTTGTTCCTAGAATAAATATGTATAGTTTTACCTCATTTGCAGCCGATTAAAGTATTATCAAAGATGTTTTTGTCACAACACGTACCGTACTTCAGTATTTTCTAATGAGCAAAAATTGTAAGCGAATGTACTATGCAATTGATCATATCATTTGTAATTTGAAAATGAATAATTGTTTAGACACATGCATTTAATGCCGTAGTTTTTCAAACAAATTCTTCACTATTTCTATTAGTTGTTAGAATTGTTGTTTTCGTGTGAAAATTCTAGTTACTTCTCTCATGTCCTTCTCATGAACTTACTTAGTCATTATCTATCCGAGTATTATTTTAATCACTAAACGTGGGTTAAGTTTTATTAGCTAATGATTAGCCGTAATAACTCGTAATATATTCTAATTAATAGGTTCACTTTCATGATTATATACTTAACTGCATAGTAATAGAAATTTTGTAATAAAATCACAACTGCTTGCATTGCGCAGAATTTATCGAACGATCATAAATAAATGGTAGATTTATTTAAATTGAATTAAATCAGATTATGTTAAGATTTATTTATTAATATGCTAGATAAAACTAAATTAAATAACAATTTGCATAAAACATGCTGATTATATTGCTGTAACAATATATTTAAATGAAATTTTCTAATTGATAATGTCGGAATATAACATACTTTTGCATTTGATGGATTTCCTGATAATTGGAATAATGCTAATTAATTTAATTATGATATAATTTGATTAATTTTTTTATTAAATAAAAATTACTATTTTTGATGAAATTACATGACCAGTATTTGTGTTTGTATAAGTTTAAACCTATTTTCCATATTTTCATCAATTGTGATTGACAAATATATTCGTCATAGGAGAATGACAGAATACTCCCCATGCGTACAAATCTTTGATAATAGTCTATTTAAATGGCAATTTTTGAAAAGGAACAAAACAAAACATTTTTAAACTTCAAGATATTTTGAATATTTGGCTATTTTGGTAAAAAAAAAAAAACTGAATAAATTCTGAATTGAGAGGAAATATATGTACATATATTTAATCGCATAGGTAGGGGAAAGTCCCCTAGTGGAGGACACTTAAGGTTATTTATAAATAAATAAAAAAACATTTCACGAAATGTTTTTCAATTATAATTTATGTTAGATAACAAAGTTAGAAATCAAACTAAGTTAACAAAACCGCAATCTTTGCTAAAAAAATTTAAAACTATCAATCAAACTTTGGTATTAAAAATGTTATTTTAAACAGTGGCACTTAGTACCGGACATTTCAAAATAACCTGCATTGATCACATATGTAGCCATCTCCATACTCTGGAATGTCTGCACATGTATTTCGGCAAATATTCTGAGATATTGCAAAATAAGTCACTATTCATCTACCCTTTCGGCTGTGCAACACCGATGCTCTCAGCTGGTGCATTCATAAGCTTTTTATTCTTTGACAAGGAAATACGAAAAATGTGGGTATGTAGTGACTGTTAGCACTCATACAGAATAACGTTAAATAATTGTAATAAATTACGTAAATTGTCACAAAAAATATCAATATGTTTACTGTCCGGCGCTAAGGGTGATTTTGCGCCTAAAACAGGAAAGGTTTGCTCTCGCCGTGGCCGTGTGCGTCACAGGCGAGGCTTGATGCGTGATCCTGTACCTGTGTGCCCCCCATGCTCCTTCCACTTGTATTTTAAAGTGAAAAGATTTATACTCACTTAATAATACGTGTTAAATAGAGTGTCCCGTGCTTGGTGCCGTCCGGCGTCACGGGACTTTCCCCTACATGTATGTGAGCTAAAATTTGATTTTGTTTTTTAAAAATACTGCATAGATTTGAAAATGATGGAAGTTGATTACTTTGTGCGAGGATCCGCTGAGCCGTTTCTTTAGTTTTTTTTTCAGTCTACATACGTACTGTATATATCGGTTCAAGTGTTTTGAATAAAAACAAAACAATAATTCAAAAAAGGGCACGTATAACAAAAGCGCCGCTCATTTTTGCATATTGTTCGAACTAGGGCTTCCAATACCGTATTCGATATTTGAAAATGAAATTCCGGGATCCCGGTTTTAATACCGGTATTGTCGATGAAAAATTAAATAGTTATATTTTTACTTACTTCAGTTGTTATATTGACATATTAACAAATAATATATGAAATCTAACAAATATTGTGCTGAAATGAGTACATATTATTTATTTATTACATAAGGAGTAGAAGTAGAAACAAAAAAACGTGTCAGTAAAAAATATATATTTTTCTATGTTACATTTTACATTCTACATTTATAATAAGAATTAATTATTTATTAATATATTTAAGAAAAGAATAATTATAATTCATGGCTAATGTTTTGCTTAATAAAATATGCTCTTAAGAAACATAAACAATCAATTGTTTGATCATCAAGCTCTTTCCGTCTTTCCGATTCTACACTTGTTGGTACAATTGTAATTAAGAAATTATACATATTTCGTAGGTTCGTTCTTTTTATTCCTGTTTTTTTTCAAAAAAAGTAATTTCATCTTTTATTTTTCGTTCTAGACTTGGAGTTTTTTTAACACACACACGGGTGAAGTATTTATTTTAATATTTTTTAATTACACACCAACTTAATTAACTTTGGTTTATATACTCACTTATAAATATCATAGGTTCAAATTAAACACAATATTTACACAATATTGAACACACTATTCTTCATATAAACATTTATTTTCCCGCAACTTTAAGATGTTATCTACACGAAATTTACACAACTGCCTACTTAAAGTTACATTTCGGCTTTATATAACATTTTATTTAGTTTAAGGGAATTCCCTTGATTTTGAATATGATCAATAGAGTTTTTTTATATGTGTGAGTGCAAGTCAAGTTATTACCCGTTCGGATTTCTCGGGAATTACTGCGATGTGTGCAATTCATCGATAAAAGATTATTACAATGTTGACTATTCTTATGTTGAATGCAATAGAATTGAGAATATGATTCATTACGTGGGTGTGTTTCTACTATATTAGTTATTAATATTAACTAATTATAACAATACCCTTCGCAAATTCTCAAATTGTTGTCAGTGACACGCAATTTAAACAACTGCCGTTCTTACTTATGTAAAATGATTTATTTATAATAAATAAAGAATTATATCTCATCGATTGTATATTATGTTTAAAAATTATTGATAGTGAATTCGAAGTTACGAGGCACGTAAACGCATAATAACTTTTGTAAATGAACCCTTTTATTAGCTGGCCGTCACACATAATATATAATCAATCGCTTTATCTTGCCGACACCGCTTGTCGCTTATCTCACTTAGCTGAGTCAAGCATACAATACATAGTTTGGAAACTAAAACTTGATATGTATTTTGCGTAAGTTGAATTTTTGATAGAATACCGTAATACCGGTATTATTTGCATCAATACCGGTATTGAATACCGGACAAAAATCGTCCGGGATCCCGGTTTTCGGGATTACGGAATCCCGGTATTGTAAGCCCTAGTTCGAACAGAATTTCAGCAACTATAAATTAAATAAAAAATATTGTTTGATTTGTATAACTTTGGGTAAAGGATCCTATATTAAATTATTTCTCTATAACTCCCGAATAATTTTCGTACTTTATAAAGTACCCTAAATGTACACAATTAAATAGAATTTTTATTTCATAAGTTTTTGGCCATATGCAAAGCCACAGAGAAATTAGTGAATCTCTTTATTAGCAGTTTTATGATCTTCATTTTAAACAAGTACATTCTGTTTATTCCTATTCTTTTCTCAGAGATAAGATAATAACAAACAATTACGAATACCTGTTGGACTAGACACAAATGTGATAAATGACATTGTATGCAACTACAATAGACTTTGCAGCAATTGACCTAGTTTATCATACTTCTAATATTTTCTTCGGAGGTAAACACGAATGATCACACTTGGAAAGAATATTAATATGTCACAGATGACATAATACCTTTGAAATAATATAAAATACTAGGAATTAAATAGAAACCGGTTTAATTATAAACATTTGTAAAATGAGCTTAGATAACAATCAATGTAAATCTGTACTATGTCGAATATATTTTTTTATATTCGATTTTTTGTTTGTTTTAAATCTACCCGAAGAAGTTCATGCTTTCACCAGAATATCCAACTTGCTAATTTTATATTTTGTCCACATTTGAGTACCACAAAATGACGTACATTTCGTATCGTTTGAATTGGGAAAGTTGGGAAAAATTTTGGATACATTAGGTGAAATGGTGTTCCAGGACATCATACAAATTTTAATCATTTCGTTTTTTACTGTGATGCAAAGGTAAGGCCTATGTATAAAATGAAGTTAACTTCTTATTGAGTCACATAAAACATAAAATATAAGCTATATTGTTTAAAATTGGCGCAGCCGTTTTTGACAATACTTTGACAAAAAGTCAAAAATTGGCTTACTTCACAGTACGAGTACTTTTCATAATTTTGGTCTCAAATGATACAGAATGACATGAAATGCTGAGAAAAACATAGCAAATTAGATTTCATGCGAGAACATAAACTTCAACTTCGACATGTAAATAATAGTTTTTAAATAGACATTATGAATAATGAAGATAATGACACTGAAAAAAATAGATTTTATTATTTGCATGTAATACTGTATAATCACCATTAAGATATATATTAACAAAAGTGATCCAAATTTTGAAGCAAAGAAAATGCATTTATAATATTAGCTTTTAGTGATTTATTTGTAGATACGGTAATATTTCTGTACTAATCCCATTTATTAACATCCCGTAGGGTAAGTCGATATATCTTTACGTTTTAAAGGTTTTTGAACATTTTGAACATTAGAAAAAATTGATATATTTGTATGTGTGTATATATGCGCAGAAAAAATATTTCGTCGACGATTTCGAAAGCACGAGTCAACTAATTTCAATGATTTTAAAAACATTTCATTTCTATTGATAAGGAGACATGCTGATTCGTTTTTGGCAAAGACAGGCCTAGCCGTTTCGAAGATACGAGCTAAAAAGAGCCAAAAATGGTACTTCAGATTTTGAAAGAACAGAGATTTGAATGATTACAAAAACATTTTACTTGTATTAACAAAATGAAGAACTGGTTAAATTTTTAGTAAGGCAGGTCCAGCGGTTTCACAGATGCAATAAAAAAAACTAAAAATATTGCTATTTGGCGATCAAAATAGACATATGCACATTAAATTTTCAAATTTTTTATAAAGGTTTTGATAATAAGGACAAAATTTATTAACATTTCTATGGGTTCCGTTCCAACGTTCAACCGTTTGACTGCGACGCGGCGCTAATGCGCTTCGATATGTTATCTCTACGCAGCTGACGAGGCGCAAATAAGTATTGAAAATAATGTTTTTTTTTAAAAAAAAGTCAAATATATTCAAAATTCCCAAAGTACTCAAAAATCTATTTTTTTTTTCAAAGTTTTCAAAGAAATTAAAGCTTTGTTAAAAATGCTATATTTTGGTACGAGAAATTTTGAGCAATTTTCCTTAAGGCACGATTATAATGATTTTTATTAATCCTGTGGCATTAATATTTAGTTGGCTGCACAGGAAAGATATTCGGATTTCCAACGAGGATTATGGGAACATATCAAAGAACTAGACCGAGACAGAATTGATGATCCTATGATAAGACGTCAACTGAGACAGATGTCAATTGTTGGATCTTCAGCACTCTCACCAGATCAACTGGACAGGGTAAGATAATAAATAATTTATAAATTTACAAGAATGAAATTAAAACAGTATTTTATTCATACTATTTTTTCATTTATTAGCATTTATTTTCCATTGACGTTCCAATAAAATCCATCCAATAATATATATTTGAAGTTACACACAATAATTCCTGTAGGGCGGGACAGAAAGGTTCAATTTGATTATTAGTGCCTATATTGTAAAAACTAAACATCCCAACAATTAATATGTATCAAATAAACAATTATCCAACTTTAATTCAGTAATTCACCCTTGTTGAAATATGTTTTTTTTTCATATTTTTGATAAAGTTTGTCATCTGATCCTTTCTACCCTATAGGCGGTGTAAAAAGAATTAGTCAGAAGGAAAAGGTCCATAGCCTTGTATTTAATTTTACTGACAATGAGGTTTTCCGAAATGAGAGCTTTATTATTTAATCAATGCGATGCTGCTTAATAATGTTTTGAAACAAACTATATTTGTTTGATTAATATAAAAGTTTAAATTATTTTAAACGCAGCAAATGTAAATTGCTATTCGTTATTCTAAATCAATAACAATGATTGTAAATTTATTAATAGTTAAGAGAATATAATTTACAGGAATTACGTGAGCCATAATTAAGACTAATAAATTGTACATAGATGGAAGGCGTATTTATGATGCTCAGATATTGCAACTTCACCGGCGTATTTTTCATATATTTTAACTAACTTTTTAATTAGAATCCGGAAAAAATATATAATTTTAGTGTCGGTTATATTTTCGAAATATTATTTTCGCAAATAATATTATTAATTATAAATTCGGTTATAATTGATTAAGGTTCAAAAGGATGTGATAAATCTATTTTTGATAATGATAATGC
Source organism: Ctenocephalides felis (assembly GCF_003426905.1). Lineage (NCBI taxonomy): Eukaryota > Metazoa > Arthropoda > Insecta > Siphonaptera > Pulicidae > Ctenocephalides > Ctenocephalides felis. The sequence goes on from NW_020537758.1 coordinate 51,645,834, forward strand.
GGATATCTTTGGCTTTGAGCACAAATTTTAGGCCCACCCTGTAGTTGTGAATAAATTTTTTTCAGTTTTAAAAACAGATATTAAAAAATTAAAAACTAAATATCAATGCTATAACATTGACTCCGACTTAAAATTTTTTGAAGCATTTTCTAAGATATTCTTAAATATGTTGTAGTGAATAACAAAAAAATTAATTAAAATTAAATTAATCGTTAAAAATATTAAATTACGTATTGGATAATTCATTATTATAATTTATCGTCCTTTTGCGTACTTCAATCATTTAAAAATGATTATTAATTATTATTAATTAATTTTGATAATAATTATTATAATAAATATTGATTAATAATAAATTTTGTTTACATTCACACAAATTTTTGTTTACTGAATATCGTATTGTATGAAGTATCTACAATCATTAATTTAATTAATCCAAGGCATTTAAGCATTGTTACATAAAATATATTTGAGTTTTCTATAAGTATATTACTAAAATAATAATTTTCCATTATTCAACATATGCAGTTTCAATGTTGATCTTAAGATTAAGATATTTTTTGTAATATTAAATTTTATATTTTTGTTGAAAGTCTTTTATCAACATAATGTTAATGAATTAATTTTAACGGAATAAAGAAATTAATACCAAACTTTTTTCTAAAATTGAAAATAATATCTACATAAAAATATTATAAAAATATTAAAATTTAATAAGTTTGAATAGGAAATTTTTTGAAAATATTGAAAATTTATTTATTTGGCAGAGAAGTAAAACTATAAATAAAATCGTTTTTAATTTTTTATGATTACAAAAATTATCATTGTTAATTACTAATATAATAACTAAATTATAGTTATAAAAAAATCAATCAATCATTTTTATAAGTACTACAATATAAACACTTTGTCCTTATTGTTCATGATTAATCACTACGCAACTCTTAATTACTTCAAATCTGTTTAGAAAGTTCACGAATAATTTCTTAATTATGATATAATCTTATAAGCGTTAAATAATACTTTAAATATATTACAAAATTCATTACTCAATCAAGAAGTATTTAAATCAATTATACGCATTTAATATATATAATATATTTGCAAATCATTAGAAAAAATATTTACTAAAATTGTTTTGAATATTATAGTAGAGAAAAAATTTATAAATGTAATTGATTTATATTAGTTCATATTGATTGAAATTGTGCAATATAAACAATGAGTGTAAATGTGAAAGTAATTTGAAAAATAATTTCTAGAGTTACGCATTCATAAGTATCGCGTTTTAACTAGATATTCATTATATGATTAATAATTATTGGTAATATCTCATTTGGATATTACAAATCTATAAATTTACTTGAAGATAATTTAGACAATATAGCATATTTTTGGCCCTAATTATTTTCATACAATTTTTCCAAATATGATTTAAAAAACTAGAACTTCTAAAATGAATTTTTAATTTTCTTGCTCAACCTAATAATCAACATAGTCGCTTTGATTAAATAGTGTAAATACTATATCGTTATTCCCTGCTTTTATAAAAATAAAATAGTGGGTCTTTTTGCCCCTAGCTGTCCACTTTCACACCCCCCCTTATGTGGTAAATAAGACCAGGTAACATACTTTTGAAGAATAGTAATAAAAATCATAATTCAACTGATTAATTAGCAGGGGATCTTACTGAATAGATGTTCAATAGTTATTGTTTTTGTTTCTCAGTACCATTGCTGAAATTTAAATTAAACCTTTGTGCCCCATTCTACCCTATACAAGTTTTTAAATATTAGGAAGTGCTGATTTTAATAAATGTATACTCAGTTTTACGTTTAGTATAATTTTAATTCGGATTTCATATTTTGAATTGTTTAGTAATTTTGTTTTCTTAATATTTGTTAATAAAAATACAACTTTTTGCGCTATTCCTTCCGTTACAAGATTAGGGCTTGTTGTTACAGTTTTTTTACTTCCCGTAGGGCAAGTTATAGTAATCGCAAAAAAATCGAAAATGAAATTTTTTATATATCTTTATGTTTCAGAGGTTTCTGAATATTTTGGCATACCTTAGGTGTGTGTGTGTGCGTGCGTGTTTGTGTGCTTGCGTGTTTGTGTGCGTGCGTGTTTGTGTGCGTGCGTGTCGCCGTCTAACGCGTAAACATTGGTACGGAACCCATAGGAATGTAAACCAAATTTATACTTGTTAAAATCTCTATAAAATATCTGATAATTTGATGTGCATCTGTCTAATGATGATTTATGACCGCCAAATGGCATTTTTTTTTTTACTTTTTTCATTAGATCTCCGAAACCGCTGCCTTTATGAAAATTTGATCGGTTCTTCACCTTGTCAATACAAGTAAAATGTTTTTTGAATTATCAAAATCGGACGCTCCGTTCTCTTAAAAACTGAGTTACCGTTTTCGGCACTTCTTGCCCCGTATCTTCGGAACGGCTAGACCTGCCTTCGCCAAAAACTAATCAGCACGTCTCCTTATCAATACGAATCGAATGTTTTTTGAATTATTCAAATCGGTTGATCGGTGTTCCCGAAATCGTCGACGAAAATTTGTATCCGCACATACATACACACACGCACATACACACACACACACACATACATCCATTTTTTCTAAGGTATGCCAAAATATTCAGAAACCTTTGAAACGTCGAGAAATGCAAAAATTTTCATTTTCGATTTTTTTGCGATTACTATAACTTGCCTTACGGGAAGTTAATAAAAAACGATGTTAGATAACAGTTTTTTTCTTACTCAGATTCATAACATAAGAGTGGCATTGTAGTTTATGCGTAAAACGCATTAATGCACAGCAATTACATGACATTTTGATTGTAGTTCTTTGAAAAGTCATATAACACTATATATTTTATTCCCAGTACAACCGTTTAATAAATGACATGCTAGCCATATACAATTCTGCATCTGTCTGCGCTTACAACGAGCCCTTCCGTTGCGGTTTGCGACTTCAACCTGATTTGAAGCACATCATGGCGACTAGCAGGGATTGGGACGAACTTCAGTACCTTTGGCAAGAATGGAGGAGGAGGACTGGCCAAAATGTTCGTGATCTTTATGAGCAATTAGTGGATTTGAGTAATGATGCAGCTAAACTTAACAGTTAAGTATAATTGACTTAATTAATCATTTGAATGATTCCAGACTCGAATAATTAAAAGTGCAGCATTTTATAAAAAAAATGTACTAGTTCTTGCTTAAATTATCGATTTCATAAAAATGTTCATCTCTATTTTGATTTTTCGGTTTAAAATAACTACAAACATTATTCGAACATGTTTCTTCGGACAAGATGGTAAACAATTTATGTTCCATGAAACATTAAATTGCCCACATTGGTATATCGCAGAGTTCTTTTGAGTTTTTTGATTAAATAATTTCGGTTTTTATACATATCCTGAATTTTTATTAATATTCAATTTTCCAGTAAATTTTATGATTTATTTTTTTTATTATTTTGAAGATTGTATAATTATTTATTAAACAAATTTTGTTCAAAAATTTATATGAAAGATTAGTGTTAATTATATAAAACTTTAACATAAATAAATACTTAAAACTCATAAAAAAATTATTTAATTATTAAAATTGATTTGAATTAAAATTGAATACAAAATGAAATGTAATACATGAGAATGATATTTTTGCCAGAATATGCGATATGCTAATATTGGTTTTTTGGCGCTTCAATTATTTACACAAGAAAAAATGAGAAAATGAATAATTTTAATATAAAATTTTTGCCACAAATCACTGGTTTTAATGATAATACAGGTCCATAAGCGGAGAAAAATAAAAAAATGAGAAAATTACCGATCTACTAATTATTACGCATGATGATTAAAGCCATTGTTGGCCCTTTTTTTCTTAAATGATATGGGTAACGGATTTTTGCAATGCTTTTTTCATCTGTATGTCTGCAAACATGTTTGCAGATTCCCCACGAGCAATAGAAAATAAAGAAATGTCAAAAATTAAAAAAACATTTTATGTATAAACCGTTTCTTGAAGGAAAGGAAAAGTGTACAATTTTTTGCACATGTTATAGGTCACAATATTGAATGGATTTTAAAAATAACTATGTGAAAGACATTAATGATTGGAAATCACGTTGATTAGTTTTTGTTGAAGACCGACCGGGCAATTTCTTTGTAATTAAATGTTCACTTTTTTTTGACGATTCACATAAAACTTTGCTAACGATAGATTTTGCTATCTGAAATAATATACTAAAATATTTTTAAAATTATAAAAATTCATCAAATTTTAAAAGTTCGACGCGTGCTTGAATGATTCTAATAAGAATCTACGCCGGATGTATAAACATACCTTCCGCATTTTGTAGGTAGTTACTGAATACAGTTTATGTCTGAACTTGATAAAATATAATTTAGAAACACGAAATGGATAATATAAAATGTGATATACAAATTACAGACCTCATAAGTAGGTAGGTATGTTTCAAAAATAATCAATTGAAAATTTTACGAACAAATTGAAAATTGTTTTTAAAGAAAGCGAAATTCTAATTTTCGAAATATACAGTTGAATCTTTTTTCTAAATAGCTAATTCTAATTCTTGTTAATAAAGTCGATTGTTTATATGTATCGGAAAGTTCATGCAACTTGCCTTGAGGCAAAAATCATACTTTCAACTAGTTTGTAGTGTTTTTATTACAAACTATTCGTCATTTTCTTTTCGATTTTCAAAATTTTAAATCCATTCGAACTAACTCGATAAACAGAAAAGTATAAAAATTGTTTCTTTGAAATTCAGTAGAAGAGATAAAAATCTTCGTCTACGCTTTATTCCGCATTATTGGTATTCATTACAATTTTGATGAAACTTTATATAACAACAGATTAGTTTGAAATAACATACTAAATTATTATAAACAGTTTACGTCCACACTTAAATAAAATATATTTTTAGATCACGAAAGAGTTTAAACAAAAGCTAATGATTACAGTTTATGTCAAAACTTAAATAAAACACATTTTGAGAATACGAAATAGATGAAACAAAAGCAACTGATTACAGTTTACGTTCACACTTAAATAAAATGCATTTTTAGAACTCGAAATAGATGCAATAAAATGAGGTAAACAAATTAATTTATTTTATACAGTTACAAACATTATAAATTACAAAAAGCGTAAACTTCATTTTTAAAAGAAACATTTGAACATATTATTTGAATAGCTGAATTGATTAATTTGATTATGTATACGTATCGGAAAGTTAATGCACCTTTCCATAGGGCAAAATGCTATTTAGAACTAGTTTTTAATACATAAACAGCGGCAAAATTTTAAACTTTGATGAATTTTTATAATTCCTACAATATATTAGTATGTTATTTCAGATAGAGAAATCTATCTTTAGAAAGTTTTATCCTAATAGTCAAATAAAATTATTCAACATTTAATTACAAAGAAATGGCCCGGTCGGATTTTATCAAAAACTAATCAACGTGATTTCCAACTAATATCTTCCACATAGTTTTAGAATTTTTAAAATCCGTTCAAGATTGCGACCTAAAATATGAACAAAAAATTCATCCTTTGAGAAACGCCATTCAAAATATATACAAATACGTACTAATACGTTTATAATTTATTATAATATTCAGATTTGATTTTGGATAACTGATGTTAAATTAAAGTGCTGGTTATAACATATATATATATATATATATATATATATATATATATATAACTTAAATAATAATAATACATTATAAATATAGCAATACTAACGTATATTTGTGAAATATCATCTAAATCCGCGAGATAGAGAACTTTACATATTTTATGTCATAAAAATATAGCACTTTTAATCAAATCGAAGATTATATAATTTTTATTGATCCCATCTTAATCTACATAATAAAATTATTCTTTCACATACACTTTCGTTTCTTTTTATGCTTCATTACAAATTAACCTACTAATACAATGTAATATAAGCTTGTAACTGAATAAAAAATTATACATAATTAAACCAGTGTGATTATCGGTCAGTCAACTCTGATGTAATTTAAAATTTAATATACGAAATATTTATGATTTTTTTTTCAACTTTATCACGGTGTTGTGCAAAAGTATTATAAAACAAATTTAGAAAATGACTAATTCAAATAATTGTTGGGTCATTAACCATATTAATTAATGTAGGGATGAGAAAATTGTTAACAAATTTTGTTGATTATAAATATATATATATATATTATATGTGTTAGTGCAAACTACATATATATATATATGTAGTTTGCACTAACACACATTTCATAATAGGCTTTAGATTATATTCAATTCATATTTTAGTAAGTTTTTGATAGGTAGCTGTCAACTTTTAATTCTATTAAACAAATAAAGTATTATGCATTCTTCAACGACAAACGGCGACGAAGCTAATACTTTTAGGGAGTATTTCCAATAAAATCTTGAATAAATTTTTGCAATTAAATTACCTGTCACAAGACTCTTTTATGAATATTTTAGTATGTTCATTAAGACCAGAAGTTCTATCTCTATGCCAGGTTTCATTAAAATCACAAAAAAAATCTAAACAGAACTATTGTCAAAAAACTACACTATAACCTTTAACTTATAAATATAGCCTTTGAATAGTATTTGATTTTCCAAAATCAGTTCAAAATTTATTATGTAAACGCAGACAAAAAGTTTTGCACTTTTCTGATAATTCTAATGAAATTCGTTCAATTGTCTCTAAAAACTAACCAATGCTAGTGTCTAGCAATATCCGTCGAATGCCTTTTAAATTTTTAAAATCAGTTTAGAGGTTTTTGTTCAAAAATCAATTTTAATGCACAAAAAAATGCGGTTTATTTTATCAAACTTTTATGAAAATTCAACTTTGAACGACTTGTTAGGGTCCTAATAGATTTGTATGTTGATGATTATGATTATTAAATGTTTCCTCAAAATCATTGAAAAAAAATTTCAAAAATTAATTACGAAAAAAAAAAACGTCATTGCCAATTTCTACCAAAATCTAATAAGCCCGATTTTCAATGATTATCTTTCGAGCAGTTTTTAAATTTTTAAAATCGATTCAGTAATTTTGGCTAAACGGACAAATTTTTTCACTTTTTTGCTTACTCTAGAAAAGCTGCTTAAACTAACGTTAAAAGAATATTAATAACTAAAATGTCATTTAATTTAATAATAAAATTCAAATCACAAATAACTGCAAGTAATAAATATTATAATATCGTGCAGCACGTTAAGTAATCCATAAAATGAAATGCACAATTGCATGATCATTTTATATAAACGCTAAATAAGGATAGCGATCGTGCAGTTATGTTAACTTATTATTGAATTCATTAGCCTATATTATAGATATAGACTTATTTTTTTTGCATAAATATTAATTAACGGTTTACAAATTGACAAAAAATCAAAACAATTTGATATAAAGCAATATACGCTTTAGAAGTTTATTAAACTAGTTAATAGTTTTTCATTAAAATAAATCGATTATATTAACATTATTTCTTTTATTAATAGTTTTAAATTGTTCGAAACTATAAATTACGGTTTGTAATATCCATAGGCGTGTGCCTTGGCAGGGCTCTGTATAAAAACTTGTTTGGAGCCTTTACTAAGTGTAAAGAAACATTTTACAAAATTAAAAAAAACTTTGCACAAAGTTAAGACAAATATTTAATCATCATCATTAATAGTGCAAATCGAGCTTAGAAGCCGGTAAACAGATCCACCACCGATATCTCAAAAACAAGTAAAGTCAATAGTTTTTTTACAACAATATTTGAAAGTAGAGAAAAAAGTGTATTACCAGACTAAGTTAGATTCAACAGTTATTTCAATATAACCTATATAATACGTTACATGTGGGTGGGGTAAAAAGAACCATCTGAGCCCAAAGGTGTTAACAATAAAAAGTAATAAATAAAAGAGTAAATAAAGTTAAAAAAAGCAATTTCACAAAGAATAATGTAAATAAGTATTTATTCCAACACCGCTGATGGTTATTTTTGACAAAATACCAGATCAGGGTTATATACAGTGTTATCTCTGTAAAAATATACCCATGTAACTTATATTCTGTATAGGTTGAATAATGTAGATATCATATCGTGAAATCTCTTTAAAATTAAAAATAAAATATTCGACCTTTTTGCCACCTGGCTGTCAAATTTTACTTCTAGTGCAGTAAACGGAGAGGAAAAAAGGGTATAACCTCTGAATTTTTTTACTGTGCTCCGAATTGAATGAAATTTTGGAATTAGGTTTATCGTACCCCCAAGTTCAAAAGTGAAAACAATTCGGGTTGCGCCATCACCTCCCAGGGGGATGACACCCCCTCTCAATTGTGTAATTACATTTTTTCAAAATAACGTCGGAAATCGATAGAAGAACTAATTATAAGAAAAAAATGTCTTTTATAGTTTTTCAAAAATACTAATACTTTTCAAGTTACTGGCCACTAAATATTCATATATTTTTGGTGTTTTTCTTCGTTTTTTTGCAAATATCTCCTAAAATATATATTTTAACGAAAATCATGTTATGAACAAAATAATGTCAATAAAAATCTTAATAAATCGGTATTACATAAAGTGTTCTAGGAAAAATATTAAGCAAGATTTGAAGGAGCAAAGTCGTTTTTTATTTCGTTCAAGATTTAATTGTTGTATTTAAAGCCATCTAGTGTCGAGGTTTTACATTTTATGCATTTCGGTGAAATTGGGTTTTATAGTGCTCAACATAAGCTTTAAAATGAGTGCTGCTACAAGTTTTTTGCGTGTAAAATGAGTGAGCTATCAATCAAATAAGAAGCATATACGAAGTTTTTTTCTTTTAAATCACATAGTTTAATGAGCGCCATTTCCACCAGAATTAAAGTAATTCACATTCCATCTAGAATTCACTTCATTATAGACATCTTAATGGATTCTAGCAGATTCACTACTTTAGTACAAACTATTTTCAGAAAACTCACGATTTTATAAAAACTTTTTTTTCCAATTTGCGCGGCCGCGCAGTCTTTAAACATTCATAACTCTGTCAATTTTTGTGTGAAAGAAAAATAATAAATAACAAAAATAAGCCAGAAAGATCCCTTTGATTTTTATCTATATGCTTTGATACGTATCTTTTATTTTTTTTGAGATATAATGAAAATAATTTTGATTTTTTAAAAAATTGGAAAAATTTTTTTTATAAAATCGTGAGTTTTCTGAACATAGTTTGTACTAAAGTAGTGAATCTGCTAGAATCCATCAAGATGTCTATAATGAAGTGAATTCTAAATGGAATGTGAATTACTTTAATTCTGGTGGAAATGGCGCTCATTAAACCATATGATTTAACACGCAAAAAACTTGTAACAGCACTCATTTTAAAGCTTATGTTGAGCACTATAAAACCCAATTTCACCGAAATGCATAAAATGTAAAACCTCGACACTAGATGGCTTTAAATACAACAATTAAATCTTGAACGAAATAAAAAACGACTTTGCTCTTTCAAATCTTGCTTAATATTTTTCCTAGAACACTTTATGTAATACCGATTTATTAAAATTTTTATTGACATTATTTTGTTCATAACATGATTTTCGTTAAAATATATATTTTAGGAGATATTTGCAAAAAAACGAAGAAAAACACCAAAAATATATGAATATTTAGTGGCCAGTAACTTGAAAAGTATTAGTTTTTTTGAAAAACTATAAAAGACATTTTTTTCTTATAAATAGTTCTTCTATCGATTTCCGACGTTATTTTGAAAAAATGTAATTACACAATTGAGAGGGGGTGTCATCCCCCTGGGGGTGATGGCGCAACCCGAATTGTTTTCACTTTTGAACTTGGGGGTAAGATGAACCTAATTCCAAAATTTCATTCAATTCGGAGCACCGTAAAAAAATTCAGACCTAAAACGCTCCGTTTACTGCACTATTCGCCTATGGGGCAAAAAGAACCCGGTTACAAACTTTTGAAAAACGGTAAAAAATATATCTATAATGATGAATTAACGGGAGTTTTACTGAACATAGTCAGATAGTTGTTTGTTGCATAAGTGTTATTTGTTGTGATATAATTGGTTTAGTTTTTATAATATATTTGCTCAAAATTTCCAATTTTTGCTCAAAATATTTGTACAAATTTTTCAAATTCAATATGCACTTTTCTTGACCTTTTATCAACAAACTGATTCATTAAATCATTTATAGCTGATGTCGACTACACTTCTTATTAATTTACGTTCTAGTAAATTAAAGAAGATTTTAAGTAAAAAGAAGTAAACTAAAGAAGATTTTAAGTATTTTTTATAAACCACAACTACCAGCATATAATGATGCTACTCAGATCGCAAAGACTCTTTACTTAGTTTGGAAAATTAATATGCCTAAATAGCAATTGTATAGTTTAACTCTGAAATAAAATTACGGGTCTAAAATATATTGTGCTAATCACTTATATTGAGATAACCCCTAATAAGCACATAATTATCTTTTGCTTTTTTTTAGAAAAACAGTAGTTACCTCGATATCTTCCATTCATATGATAATTCTTTGGACTCATTTAGCGAAGCTTTCGATAAATGTTGATTCATTTATTCACAGTCAATTGAAAGAAATGAATAAAATAGTAGCCAACTAAAACTAAATAAAATACTATGTTCTAGAAGTCATAATTTTCATTCTGAAGAGCTTAAATGCACACGGCGATCAAATCAAATTTAAAATCGGTCAATTGAAAGAAATGAATAAAATAGTAGCCAACTAAAACTAAATAAAATACTATGTTCTAGAAGTCATAATTTTCATTCTGAAGAGCTTAAATGCACACGGCGATCAAATCAAATTTAAAATCGGTTCAATAGCTTAGGAATCTATAGCATATACATACACACACACACACACACACACACATATATATATATATATATTATATATATATATATATATATTACACGTGTGTGCATCAATCTTATCGACAAGGTAAAGTTTATGCATATCAAATGTTCTGATCGTGTGAGATCTTTAGTGCTTTCACTTTCACGAAGCCGTTAAGAGAATAATTGCTCACCATGAAAAATATCCAACTATCGATTGGTTTTAGAGTTAATATAAATAATATATAATATTAATCAAATATTTATAGAAATTATAATATAATAAGCCAATTCGACGTATCAAAAATGGTAAAATAATTTCCACTTCTATATTTATAGGTTTCGACACTTGTTGTGTGACATCATTCAGTAAATCAAACACAAAAATGGAATAATTTTACTTATAGAATTGAGAAATTGAAATAACAATAATCACAGAAATATAAATTAATTTTAAAATAAAAATAATCACAAAAATGGAATAATTTTACTTTTAGAATTGAGAAATTGAAATAACATAATCACAGAAATATAAATTAATTTTAAAATAACAATAATCACAAAAATATAAATTAATTTTAAAATAAAAATTTAAAACTGGCAAAAAGAACATACTTGACAAAACAACGATCTAGATCATAGCTTCCTAAACTATGGGTCACGACACTATTTGGGGTCACATTGGAAAATTTATGGAGTCGCGAGAAATTTTGATGTCAAATATATATATATATATATATATATATATATATATATAATATTTTTTTATATATATATATATATATTTATATTTATATATTATTTAATAATATCACGTCTAAATTTTTATATGTTTTACAACAGATTCTAAAATTATATATTTTTATATGAATATATGTATATTGTTACCGAATATATAAATCATCTAAAAATTATAATTTCTCTTTCTTTTATAACTGTTTGGAGGTCGTCAAGACTCCACTCGCAATCAGAAATGGGGTCGTCAAAAAACTCGCAATCATAAATGGGATCACATATGACAAAAGTTTAAGAAGCCCTGAATTAGATTCTAGACTCTATTTCTAAAAAAATAAATGTTTTAAATAAGCTTTTAATTTAAGAATCAACAAATTAACTACCTATATAAAATAATTATAATTAATTATTAAAGAACAACTTCACTAATTTTCACTCAATTCCATTAAACGAATAAACGTAAGTTCAACTTTCTTGACTTTTTTCAAACTTTTTTAAATCATTTGACCTCGATATTTTCGCATAGATATTATGAATAATCTCAAGAAAATAGCAACACTGTCATGCAAATTGCATTCCATTGAACTTATTTTCAATCGTGAAAATTTTAATGCTAGTTTTGCAAAGCTTCTTCATCTATCAATATGCCAAATTTGAAAAATGCTAATAGATATACATCGAAAACGATATTTTGAATTAGTAATATAGGCTTGTCATTATTTGATTTCAACAATCTGAAAATAGACACATAAACAATCAATTACATAAAAACGAATTCACTCATTTTCATTCAATTGAAATCAAAGATCTTTCAATTAATTTCTTTCAAACGAATTTAAAACTTGTTTAAATCATTTGGTCTTGTTTTTTTCTCATAGATATTATGAATAACGTGGAAAAAATTAACAACACTTACAGAAACTGCAAGCATCTGCATTGTTTTTAAACCGTGAAAATTTTCATTTTAACTATTATTTGTTAATATGCCTACTTGGAAACTAAAATCAAAATAGTGATGAAGCGTGTTGAATATTAAAACTCGGTATACTTCTACTTTTAACAGTTAATTATAAAAAACAACTTTTATTGACTATTCTTCCACAAAATCCAACTTTCATCTATCATTCTTACAGATTTTACTGACACTGCCGAATATTGGACGTTTCCCTTCGAATCAGCGTCTTTCCGGCTGGAAGTCCAGGATGTTTGGCAGGAAATCAGACCTCTATACGAGTTGCTCCACGCTTATGTCCGGAGACGTCTCCGGGAACTTTACGGACCGGATAAGATTAGCCGGAATGCACCATTGCCAGCCCATGCACTTGGCGATATGTGGGGACAAAGTTGGAGCAACATTCTTGATGTCACGATACCGTACCCAGGAAGGAAGTTTTTAGATGTCACGCCGCAAATGATTGAACAAGTATGATCAATAATAAAAAATAGTATCGCATATTAAAAACGGAGTAATATTACCACATCTAGTCACATCACCAAATTTCAAGTGCTAGTGGTATTTTGCCATAAGGCTAGTTGCAGTGAATGAATCAATATTGAGATTCACCTTTTGAAATCGTGGCGACAAAACCTGACTTAAACCATTATGCCAAACTCTGATGTTTTTTATAATTGAACGACTCTTGCAAGGGCTATATTGTTTTTAAACCATAATTTCTATTATCAAACAAAAGATATAAAAAAGGAAGAATTCCAATAAATGGTCCAGCCGATATTTACAAAAAGTGGTTAGAACAATTCCTAAATCTGATATTTTTGCACTCATCTGCTAGTTAAAGAAAGGGCTCGGCCGATAGTCACAATAAACTATTCAATATAGATTCTCATCGAGTTTCATTGAATGGCTTATTAACTATAATCTTAGGACTATAACTTTATCTTTGAAAATATTCGATTTAGGTAAAACGACAAAAAATCAATAATTTGCTTGCTGCTTACGCCAAAAAAGCTTGAACCGATTCTAAAAATCTCAAAAACTGCTCCAAAAATATTATTTGCCCTATTAGACAAATTCTAATAATAAAAAATCATAAAATATGGATGGATTAACCATTGGGTCATCATCCAAGAATACAAAGTAAGGAGACGTTTCAGCTCAATAGCTTATAGGACTTAAGATTCTGATTGCTGTTAAAATTTATATAAAAAAATATTATTGAAAAGAGAACTACTATTTTTTTATAAAGATCGTCAGGGCAATTTCTTTGTAATTAATTTATTTTGTCGACAATTTAAATTTGTATGATAAAAAGGTTAGTGTTATTAACAAACATCCTAAAATACTATAGACGTATGAAAAGTGATTTAATTATAAAAATTCATCAAAATTTCAATATTCCATCGTTACTATTTAAAAGTTGCCAAATCTCAATTATTTTCATTAAATCGATTATATACATAAATCGAACAATTTTTGCAACTTGTCTTATGGCAAGACATAGTTTGTTATAGTTTGAAGTTTAAAAATAATCTTACCCCTTTTTAACGTTATTAATAATAATACTTTCACCGGTATTTCAAGTAACGTAGGAATTATAATATAGGATTCCAGCAATTTCAACAAATTTGGTAGAAATGATGATAAAGGGCCCAAATGTTGATAAAGGGCCCAGATGAAAAAGTAAAATCGCATGAGTAGGTAGTTGCAAACTGTCAAAAAATAGTTACTATTCTGTTCAATAGAGCATTTCTCACAATTTAGTTAATATACCTAAACTCCAAATGACACAAATGCCAAATATAACATTAGTTAAATTTCACTTATGTCCCATGTGTAATCATAAATGGAAAAACATTATTATGCTGCTTACTTACAATGAACATCTGTGCAATTTAAAAGATCGCTTTTAGAAGTTGATATAGCGTAAAATGCTCTTCTGATTAGAAAAGCTTTTTAATAGTTGTATGACTACAAACTGATGCGAATATTCTATATAAAAGTCCTGTAACATAACATAATAATTTTATCTGAAAATTGGCCGCTTTTATAATATTTTTATATACTTACTGTATCATGTAACTAAAGGTATTCAAACGTTTAGTATTTTCAAAAATTAACAATTTATCGTCACTTAACAATTTTTGCACTTATAATAACACCTAGGCGTAGTCGAGTTAATGTCATATTTTGTCATCTGTGCCATTTGGAGGTTAAGTTATGGCATCTAGCTATATTAGTGTATATTTTCTGCTCTCAGCGTAGCACTTTTTATCATCCTTACCATTAGCATATTGTTTTAACATTTATTTATTTTATTAATTTTGTCAGTTTCAAAATATAATGAGTAAATAAAAATAAATATGTTTCCGTACTATGTTCCGTATTAACACTTTCGGGACGGCACCAATTTCTGGACGGCAAAACAATCTATTTTAACAGCTGTAAATTTGATTTCATTGTGTATGTTATGCAATTTGTTTGATAAAAATTTGTGGTCATTGAAGGACATACATTTTTAATATTAATTTATTTTTGATCATTTTATAAAGAATAGTGAAGTTCAAAACAATTTCCAAAATGCATAGCTGGTTGATTTTGATATGTTTTACAATAAAATGTTGTTCGCCGCCTTCCTCCTGGTGCTTTTCTGTCAGAACAAACAATACAATCCCTTTTTCTTTTAGAATTTAGAATATGCCACTGATTAGTCAGTATATTTGGTCATTTGTTGCTGCCATAATGGTTCATTTTTTCTAATATATTGTCTCAATCATTTATAAAATATAAAGTAAAATAATCTATTGGATGTCTTATATTGCTTGGTATTTGTAGTCGGGGTGTTTGTTGATGTATGTCAAACTCGATTATTGAAGGAGAATCGGCACATTCGCTATGTCTTACCGCTCTTCATTTATTTTGTCAAACTTCTTCTTTTTGTTGGTTTGATAATATCATCATCACATTCATCGCTTTCATTGGTGCGAATAGTAATTTTGTAAAATTTGTCTGTATGAATGTCTATTGGAAACTCATCTTCACTACTGCTTTTTTCACAAAATTTACAAGTCGTTTTGCCATATTTAAAAGCGCTCGGTTGTTTTAAATATTAAAAAAGACCATATAGCAAAGAGAAAGGCTAAAAATACTACTAAAATAATTTAAAATTATTTTCAAAATACAATACTGTTTATCACTGCTATATGTAATTTATTCAACGTTTCGATGCAAACTGAGTCATTGTTTATAAAATAGCCTGTGTCTCACAGAGTATGTTTGTCCACTGAGGTGGACAGCCGTCCCCAAAGTGTTAAGTTCATATATAAGTAATTCAACGTTTTGTAGAATCAAAACAATAATATAAACAATTCTATTATAACTTACTAATAATAAATTATCGTCTAGGGATACACACCTGCAACGATATTTCAATTAGCGGAAGAGTTCTACGTATCAATGAACATGACTCCGATGCCAGCCAGTTTCTGGGAGGGGTCCCTTCTGCATCAGCCTCTGGACAGACCGGTTCTCTGCCAGCCGTCGGCCTGGGACTTCTGCAATGGCAAAGACTATCGGTGAGTTACATGGTAACTGCAATAATGCAAGTACAAGTGTAAGGACAGGTTGTGATCGATGGTAATAATAGATATTTCAAAGAACAGCAGTGGTGTAGTATTTGGTTTGATAGAGAAAGTATTCTTATATATATATATATATATATATATATATATATATACATATATATATATATATATATATATATACGCATGGGAAGGTGTTTATTTAGTTCGAAACCTCGTTTTAGACAGCCTGATATCGTGCAGTTGCTATGTCCATTTTTACTTGAAAATATATAGATCAAAAGTATGTTTATTTTTTAGATACAAATTATTATCAAAGATCAAAGATTATTATTAAAGATCAAAAATATATTTCCAATTGAAAATAGCCCATTTCAAGCACTGCGATGCGCAATGGCAATAAGAAATCTCTCATAAAATTTTTCTCTGAATCGAGTTAGAGTTTAACTCAGCTCACAAACCTGACTAATTATTATTATTATTAAATGTTGAGATAATGATATAATAGGAATCCTTTAAAACACAGGAATTCAACCTAACAGATAATAATTCAATCAGAAATACAAAGAAAACTAAAACATGTTTTCACAAATTTTTGTAATGAATTTCTATACGTTTTGAGTCCCAATTTGACTCTTTTTCAGCTGATAAAACAACCAAAATATTTAGGCACAAAATGGAGATATATGCTCAATTGAAACTAGTTGGTATTCGTATTTTGCCTTGAGGCAAGTTACATGAACTTCCCAATTTGTGTAAATAATCGACTTAATTCATGATAGATAAATTAATTTATGAGTAGTTAAAAGTATTCAAAGTGGATTCATTGAAAATCGAACACGTCAACCTGTTCGGAGTGTTTTTAAAAGCAAATTTTCAAAAATCAATAATTTTTATAATTGAGCCAGTTTTTTGTAGGACTTTAATGGTTTACTTAGTTTAATAAGAACAGGTACTATATCATTATAATAAGTAAATCGTCTAATTTTAATTTTAACAAACGTCAAAAAAACTACTCATTTACTCAAACTTTGATAAATTTTTAAAATTAAACTACTTGTCGTAAGGCATTAATATTTCAGTAAGTTCTATAAGACCATGATATATAACGCCAACAAAAGTTCCATGAAAATCGGCTTAATTTGTTTTCAACTGTTAATTACAAGAAAACGGCTCGGTAGATTTTCACCTAAAGCTAATCAGTATCAATCCCAACTAATATCTTACGAACAGTTTTTGATTTTTTAAAATCGATTCGGTAGAATGAGCTTAAATGTGGACGAATTTCAAAGAAACGGCTCGGTCGATCGTGGCACAAAACTTAGTAACGATAATCCTCATCGATATACATCAAATGGTTTTTAAATTTCTGAAATCGATTCAGGCACTTTTGAGCAAACCTCGATGAAAGTTCTAGTTTTGACAAATGCCAAAAAGACCATAATAATTTTTGCAAACTTTGACGAATTTTTAAAGCTAAACGAGTTGTGGTAGGGCCGTAATATTTTAGTATGATCTAGAAGACTATGGTATCTACTGTCAAAAAAATAATAATAAAAATCGCCGAATTTTTTTTTTTAAAAACTTTATTACAAGAAAACAGCCCGGCCGATCTTTACCAAAAACTAAGCAGCACGATTCCCAACCAATATCTATCGAACGGTTTTTGAATTTTCAAAATCGATTCAGAATTGCGGGCTAAAACGTGGACGAAATTTTTTTCACTTTTCTGCGATTTACAAAGGAACGGCTTGGCCGATCGTCGCACAAAACTCAGAAACGCTAGTCCTCATCGAAATACATCGAATGGCTTTTAAATTTGTAGAAATGAGATGTAAACAGTCAAAATCTAGAGAGAAAGCAATTTAACAAGAGATAAATTAAATAAATAATTATTCCAACTCTGCTGATGATTATTTCTGACAAAATACCAAATCAAGGTTATATACAGTGTGACATTTTTATTTGGTTGGATAATGTTGCTCGTGAAATTATATTTACTAGATTATTTGATATTGAGAGACTAGTACATCATTTTTAGTGTATACCAAGCATATAAATTTTAAAATATTAAATATGAAGAAGAATAATATATTCAGTTAAATTTGCTGTTGTTTTTATATATTATTAATCAATTTCCTATATCCAAATTAAAGTGCTACTGATTTTTAGCATTATTACTCCAAAAGAGAAATGTAGAATGTTCAAACAATCAAACCGTAAATAAAATTTTAGAAATCTCCAGTTTCAAATCAAACAGCTCTGCATAAAAATTATAAATGCACTGAAAATTATAATCTGACCGCTAACCTGAGTTGTATATCATAATGGCGAGAGTTGCACGTATTTTGCTCCATAAAGTGTATCAGATAAGAGAAACCATAATATACTTGTTCTATCTACTCACATGGTCATTAGAAATGCATTGGAATTACATTTAAAGCCCAAGCTGTTTACAAATAAATTCCGCTGTTCATTATATTATCTAGGAAATCGACTTTTTCGCTAAAAATAATTATACACACTTCTCGTTTTGAATCATTCATTTGTGGAAAGCTTGCGATAAATATGAGATATTTCATTATTATTTTATTTTATAGTTTGCTGCTAATTTCCTGTAACGCCCAGTTGTAATAAATCAGATAAACACGAAACCTGCAGATACTTTGGAAACAATTTATCTATTGCGATGGATAAATCAATGAATATATTAAACGTATAGTAATTTTTAAATTTAGGTTTAAATCAGATATACATACATATAAGTCAGATCAAAGAATCATTATAAGTCATAATTTAACTAATTGATACACAAATATTATAGTTTAACATTACAATTTTTTACAAGTTAAAACATGATACATTACTAGTAGAAAAACTAAGGAATTAATATATCTCGAGACTCATTGATTATATATCTTAGAAATAAAATGGATTATTTGCAACTACAACTATTTCTTCACCAAATCCAATTATACTAATTCAATGAATACTCAATAGACACCTAAGATAGAATGGGCCAGGAAATGACAAAAATTATAAGATTTTAAGTATCATGCAGAAAAATTACTATTTCGGAGATTTTGTCGCTTTTTCAATAATTTTTCAATTTTTTGCCATTTTTGCCATTTGACCCTCAATTTTGACTTCAGATTTGTGTTCAAGGGTAAAAACTACATTAGAAAACATATACCACACACCCAATACAGACAACCTCTTTATTTTGTGGACCTGTGTAATTTAACAAAATATTAATAAAATTGACTTCTTTCGAAGTACATATTTCTTTACATACACAAGCGCAAACTATAATTAACACAAATGAAATATATAGTGTCTCTTGTAATATAAATTTTTATCAAATCAACGTAATTTACATGTGCCCACATCTAACAAACTATACGTTCCAGTCAATCTTCTTCAATTGAGTCTGTATATATTTCTTATATGTTATAACTACTCTCAAAGTTTTGTTTCAACTAACCCCATTTAAACAATTTAGCAATCATAAATGTCTAAACAATATCAAAGATTTATAACTTGAAGCAAATTAAAATATATAAAATATATAGTATTCAAAATTAGTCGGTAATAATAACGCAGATCGAATTTTCATGATAGATCATTGTTATATTACCTGCCAAAAATGACGGACCTGCACAGTTCTGTTTATTGACCTATGCAGGACGGTTTACATATCCAATGGAAACAGAAAATATTCAAATTTCGTTCAAGATCGTATTAAAAAACGCCCGTTACCAGTTACCCTTATTACAAATAGCCCCTATCTTTCCAGTACAGTATACGCAAGTAAATAATAGCATAATTATAAATACAATTAATATTAATTATTACGATTGTGAATTCAACATATTGTTGTTCGTTTGGTCCCCTTGTTTCTGATAGAAAATCCGATTTGCTAATTTTATATTTTCTTGACGTTTCAAGTCGATCTAAATCATTTGACTTTTGATATCTTTCAAAAAGACACTTATATTAATAATATTTGTAAATGTATCAAAAGCGCAACATCATTGTGTCAAATTTCAATGAATTTTTATAATCAATCTTTTTCGTGGGTCTATAATATTTTGATATGTTTGTTTTGAGAACATAAACTTCATCGTCGAATTAAGTTTCATTAAAAATGTCAATTTTTATCATCAATTTTTGAAAAAAGAACTACGATTCGCAAGATGTCTTTAAATTTTTAAATTTATTGAAATCTTCAAAGCCTGTTCAGGATTTTTTGAGAAAACGTGAACGAACATTTTGCAATTTCTGCTTATTATAAAGTTTTGACCGGTCTTACAAAACTAATGAACACAAGTCTTTATTGAAATAATTTGAAGGGCTTTTCAAATTGTTTTAGGGGGCGTCCATTAATCACGTGATCGACTTTTTGAGGATTTACCGCCTCCTTCTTGGTGATACGTGGTGATATTCAAAATTACCCCCTCCCCATTAAAAAGTGGTATAATTTGTTTATTTTTGATAATATTTGATTTTTTTTAAATCAGGTAAAAAATGAATACACGTGATATCTTACTAAAACCTCCCTCCCTCCCTAAGACTTCTCGTGATTAATGGACGCCCCCTTAGCCATTTTTGGACAAAAAAAACGTTGACTAAAGTTCATAAATCAGCTCCACAAACAAATTACGGTCTTACATTGAAACATTGAGAAAATATAAATTTAGCGAGTCGAATATTCTGACAAAAACGACATATTAAAAAGTTAAAAATAACTATTCGATGATTTGATTTTTAACTAATTAATTTACGGCGCTGGATCGTCAGATTTACTATCAATCATTTCCGAATTTTAAAAGGTCGTCGACATAACTACGTCAATGGAAAATACATAACCGTGTATATAAAAATGAAAACTGTTTCATAACACAAAAGGCATAATAAAAAGGTGGACTAACAAATATTACAACTCTATGCATTTTAATTACAACACACACGATACGGTAACTATGTTAACTTTCTATAAGCGTGAAATGTTAGAACGAAATCTAATTGGCAAATAACAATACAGACATCGTCTTGTGTGTAAAACAGAAAATCAACGAGCGGAAATTTAATTTATGATGCCTTTTAACTAAGATACATCGGATTAAGAGCAAGTACTTAGTACATCATGGTACATCCACATTGTCGGATCCACTTCTGTGATCTTCTTGATTGAGCTATCTTAATAATTATCAAATGGTGCAAAACCGCAACGGCACTGACCTTTTTATAATACAAATGCTGTGCGCTCTGAACAACCTGATATGATGCTGTTACTGTATCACTTAAAGATAAACATTTAAATATTTTTACCCTTCACCTATTCAAAAATAATATATCAGTAAATCGGAGCCGCATTCTGACGAAAACGCACCTTTTGTAAACTTGACATTATTGTGTATGTTATTCAATTTGTTATATGTATATGAATTTGCGAACAAAATGTTGATAAATTACAAATTGCACCACATTTTTGCCATATTAAAAAAATTATGGAATTCAAAAAAGTGTTTCATCACTGATTAGATTTATTCTTTGAATTAGGCGAACTTACAGGCCGCATCTGGTTTTTAAAAACTTATGGTCGGCCGCACTTATTTATAATTTACAGAGCTTAATATATACTAATAAACATTATAATATGAAAATACAAAATTATAAAAAATAAGTAGCTACAAGAAATGAATATTTTATAATAAAATTCTCCTTAAAAAATAATTGGCTTGGATATTTGAAGGGCCGGATGAAGCCTGCGGGCCGCGACTTGCTCATTTTCTATTTGACCCTTCAATACGAACTGAGTAATTGTGTATACAATTACCGAGTACGTCTCACAGGAGACATCCTTAAAATAACTAGTGGTGTATGGCATCGTTCCTTAAGGCAAATTGCTGGAACTTCCTGCACCGTTCTTTGAATCATTTCAATCGGACGCTTAGTTCTCTCAAAAACTGCCATTTTTTCAACATTTTGCTCTGTATCTCCGAAACCGCTGGGCCTATCTTTGCCACTAATAACCACTTTTTCCCGTCATTACGAGTTGAATGTTTTTTGGATCATACAAATCGGATGATCCGTTCTCTGAAAAACTCGATTTCTATTTTCTGCCCTCTTTGCTCCATATCTCCGTAACGGCTGGACCTGCCTTTGCCAAAATCTAATCAGCACATCTCCCTATCAATAGGAATCGAATGATTTTTAAACCATTCAGATCAGTTGATCCGTGCGCCCAAAAACGTGGACGAAAAAATGTGGACATACAAAACACACACAGATACACACACATAGATCCATTTTTTCTAGGTATGCCAAAATGTTCAGAAACCTTCAAAACATCGAGAAATGCAAAAATTTTCAATTTCGATTTTCGGCCCATTACTATAACTACCCTACGGAATTTAAAACTGCTTGAGTTTTTTTTTGCAAAAGCTTAAACTTTATTTTTGTAATGAACAATAGAGAATTAATAAAATAAATAAGTTGATTATATCCACCTATCTGTAATTTTATGCTATTTGCCTAAGGCAAAATTCCACTTACATGTAGTTAAGTATATGTATTATTAATATTCAAAACTAGTTTCTTAGCTTCTAGGTGTTCAAAGTTCGTTGAAGTCTTAATTGAGTTTAGTTTCTTAATTATGTGACTTATTTTTCATTTTAATGGAAAATAGTTGTAAGAAACTTCTACTACCATGGGATATATAAATTATCGATTTAAACATTTAGAGGAAAAAAAATTATTTAAGCTTTTAGATGTCTACTGAAATATCATGGTAAAGATTTTATATTAATTTAAATTTTAATTTAATTAATAAATGTATTTAATTCCATATACTTAAAAATCTTACTGCGACGAGGGCGGGAAAATTATGAAACCTAATGTGAATGCTTTTTTTATACAGTGTGAAAAGGTGTTTTATTCATACCTTTCATCCTGAAAGCTCATTAAGCATATTCCAAGTTTTGTTTTAAAGTAGTTGAGAAAAAACAAAAAAGGCATAGACATTATTAGCAAATAGTTCATGGTTCGTAAAGTTACAACTGAATGCGTTTAATCAGCATCAATTGGTGTAACTTAATTAAAATTTTGTCCTATTTATCTTGCTTTATTAATGATTACATGCTTATATTTTTCAGAATTAAAATGTGTACCCAAGTAACGCACAAGGACTTGCTAACCGCTCATCATGAAATGGCCCATATTCATTATTTCCTTCAGTATCGACACCAGCCGAAAGTTTTTCGCGATGGAGCAAATCCAGGTATGTTATAAAACATTTTATTTTCATTAAAAAATCCTCTGATATATTTGGCATACTTTAAAAAAAAATGACTCTTAGATCCCAAATATATATAATAAAAGTAAAAGATAGGTCAAGCGAGTTCAAACTAGTTAAAAAGAAAAAACGTCCACATAAGAAATTTGAAAATATTAAAAAAGTATAAATTTTAGCAACATGCACAATGTTTGCTAAAAACTATTTACATTTGTACCAATACTAAATTAACGATATTAAGTTTTTATATTCGCATTTTCCAAATTTAAGGTTCCGTGCTTACATGCATTTGTTACTTATAAGTCATGTCCAAAGAAGTTTAACGTGAAAAATAGTCTAACATTTTTATGTGAGTGATAAGCGTGAGACACAAAAATGAACCAATAGTGATCTTGATTAACAATTTATTGAAAATTTAAACAAAACAAGCTTAAAAAAAGAATTAAAGTCAAAATCAGTATAGTCTAGCTGTTATGGAAACTGTAACTACCGTACCCTGGCACAACCGTACCCAGTCTCCCCTACTCAAATAATACATAACTTAATTTTAGTTTATAATATATAACGATTAAAATTTCAATTGATATATTACAAATTACTCAATACTAATATTCTAGTAAATCTGTAAAAGACAGTGTCATAATACACGATAATAAAATATTTTATTATTCCGCCACAAATTCATATTGCAAGTGTATTTTATTTTAGTGATCGTCGTAAACCATAAATGAAAATGCTCAAGAAAGTGCACATAAAATGATCGCTGAATCAATTTTCTTTATTATCCGAGCAAATTTGGAACGGTAGTTATGCAACTACTTTCTTAAAATTACAAACAGCGTGAGTCGGAACACATATGTAGAGAATAAAATATAGTCGTATGTGCTGTAAAACAATGCGAATCGAGAAAAAACATACTGAAATAAGGAAGTAACTTAATGTCCATTAAAAGATTCATGATTTGTCATAATTCTTGTGTAATATGAATGGACATCTTTCGCAATTGTATCAAAATTATATAAGAGAAATAATATTTTTATGAATAGTGCGTATATTGTTTTTATTTATTAACTTCCCGTAGGGCAAGTTATAGTAATAGCAAAAAAATCGAAAATGAAAATTTTTATATATCTTTACGTTTCAAAACCTTCTGAACATTTTGGCATGCCTTAGAAAAAATGGATGCATGTGTGTGTGTGTATGTGTGTATATGTGCGTAAGTGTGTGTGTGTGCAGATACAAATTTTTGTCGACGATTTCGGAAACACGGATAAAGCGATTTGAATAATTCGAAAAACATTCGATTCGTATTGATAAGGGACAAAATGAAGAACTGGTCAATTTTTCAGGAAGGCAGCTCTAGCGGTTTTGGAGATCTAGTAAAAAAAGTTAAAAAAATGTCATTTGGCGGTCAAAAATGATCATTAGACATATGCACATCAAATTATCTGATATTGTTGTTGGTACGGAAAGTTCCAGCAATTTGCTTTAAGGCACGATGCCATGCGTTCCAATAGTTTAACTTTAATTTACGATCAACAGAGACTGCTAACAATATATATGAGAAAATAATATCGATTAAAAATGAGTAGGCGTTTCTACTAGAAATAATATATAAAATTTGTAGATATATTTTAAATGACATAACTTAATTGCTTAGTCTACATTTCACGTTATACATCCATGACCTGTGCCTCAAACTTCAATTCATTTGCAATTTTGTACAAATTTTCTATCAATTGATCTTCTTCATATATTTCTGAATGCACTTAAACTTCTATTTTTTCTTTCGATTGCAACGTGAAGTAAAATTGTTTTTGAATAGACTAAAACCAAAATTCATATGTAAAAGTGTACGTTCTCATCCTCTGACCTCTTTACAGTCATCAACATCTTTCAAACCCTCAATAAATATATGTGTTATAGAATTGATATCAAATCAAATGATTAAAATATTTGAGTTACCTTTGTGCTCTAGATGTTTAAATTTAAATAGTAGGGGAGACTTGGTACTGTTTTGCCACTTTTTTTGATCAGTCATGATTTTGTTAATTTATCAGTAAGACAAAAGTAAATTATTTATCAGTTAGCTAGGAGAAAAGTAAATTAAATGGTAATCTTCGTCGAAATTGTACTGTTCTTAAATACGATGGATTAGTCATAAAATATCAAATCATACAAGGAAAGGGCAAGTGTCACAACCATCCTCATCCCCCAGAATAATAGGTTAAAAATATGTATGAAACAAAAAGAATTTTTTAAACAAAATTAACAAGAATTCTTGTGAAATTTATTTTTTCTTGTATTGAATTTCTTTTTTTTTCTGTTTCATATTTTCTCTTATAATTAGTTAAGTAAGCTTTATTTTATCTCTTTAATCTTCATCCTGAAAGGATAAGAAATACATGTCAGAACCGTACCCAACGCACACTTCGAAAAAACGAATCATCGTTTTGACTGAGCAAAATTATCTAAGCAAAAACTAATTTCTGGTAAATGCCTACTAATGTTTGACATACCGCAAAATAACAAACAAAGTGATCTATCTGTATACAATAAACAGTTATTATTAAAAGAATTCAAACATGAAACTTACTTATAAACTTATTTGACTCTTTCAGCAATGTGTTTTACAGATCATGTTAGTGTAATGCATTACTAAAAGCAACAATATGAACTTGTTCGAACAATCATACTTCATGCTTCCTTCTTTGGGCCATATTTTAAATTCAGTATAGTTTAATATTTATAAAAACTACGAATAATATAGAAATTATTTCAATAAACTTATGTCTGATGCACGGCATTGCATGCATTTATTATTTTCATTATAATTATTTACGAAGGAGAGGGTGAAATATTATTCTGATTCAGACATTTTTCATTACTAAATTAAATCAAGATTGGTACTACGATGTAACTTTAAAATGTTTATTTATCCATGCCAATTTACCTGTTGATATCGGTACGCATACAACGTTGACTCCTGTACGCATACAACGTTGATGCCGGTACGCAAACAACGACAGATCTCTATTCACATACGCGACGACTAATCACAATCCACCCGTATAGAAACGATAGTTTCATCGAGAGCGAATGACAAATCATTGGCTATGAGACTCTTATCTTATCTTATCTGCCGAATCGCACTTCCGTTGAATTTGTTCGGATTTACATCCAAGTCGCGCCTAAAGAAGTTTTACTTAAAAAATGTCAATATTATCTAAATATTTTTTAAACAGATTTATACAAACATGCATCTGCCTGATTAAAAAGTGCAGAATTTTTATAATGCTCTGTCAGCAGGTCTCTAATATTTTAGGATATTCGTTCTTTCGATCGAGAACTCTATTGCCATAAGCTAAACGCTAAAAATAATATTTTTAACACTTAATTACGAAGAAATGATTTGATCGATTTCTACGAAAATCAATCAGCACAATTCCTATGATTTGATATCTTTCGAACGGTTTTATATTTTCAAAATCAGTTAGGATTTTTTGCAAAAACGTGTACGAAAAATTTTGCTTTAAAATTTAAGATTACGAGAATGTTTATAAAGTCCCAACGAAATTTTATTAGAATCACTTTATGTATAAAAGCGATCTTAATCTTGTTCCACACCCGCTCCGGTCAAGGTTAATGATGCGGGACCATAAAGAAAAAACAATGAGTGCGGAGATGCGCGAAAGTGGCGAAAGTGACGAACGAGGTCACAGACGGCGGAGACATTATCGCAACGCGACTATTTCTTCTGCTTTGTTTCCAGGAAACCAACGAACATATAATGAAAATTTTTATTACACAAAATTATAATGATAAGTTAAGCATTTTTAATATCAGTGTCCAATGAAGGCACATATGGTGCGAGAGTACGAAATTATAATTACCCCTTTACCATCCCTCACTGTTTACTTCTCTAACTTTTGCTTCCACCCATGTCCATCAACTGCAATTCTTATTTATCGTAGTCCTTTTAATATAGGGTAGAGCTGGGCTTAAAGCCCCGTGGGTAGGAAAGTCAACCGAAATTTTTTAACAACAATATTCGAAACTAGAGGGAATATATATATATATATATATATATATATATATATATATATTTCCTCTACTTTCTATATATATATATATATATTTATATATATATAATATATATATATATATATATATATATATTACGAGATTTGTTCAAAAAGTACCCGGAATTTTCGTTTTTTTCAAAAATATTTATTATTCGTCTACATTAATGTGGTCCCCTTCAAAGTAGTCCCCCCCAGATATAATACACTTATGCCAGCGTTTTTTCCAATTTTCGAAGCACCCTTGATATTCACTTTTTGATATGTCCTTGAGCACTCTCAGCGATTCGGCCTTTATTTCTTCAATCGAGGAAAACCGCCGTCCTTTCATGGGTCTCTTCAACTTTGGGAATAGGAAAAAGTCACACGGAGCCATATCTGGTGAATATGGAGGTTGGGGCATCACTACGGTATTGTTTTTGGCCAAAAAATTACGAACAAGCAACGACGAGTGAGCAGGTGCGTTATCGTGGTGCAACAGCCATGAATTGTTTTTCCATAAATCGGAGCGTTTTTTTCGGATTGCTTCACGCAAACGTCGCATCACTTCAAGGTAATACTCCTTATTAACCGTACGACCTTGTGGTAAGAACTCTTGATGCACTATGCCGTTATAATCAAAGAAAACAGTAAGCAAAACCTTGACATTCGATCGAACTTGACGTGCTTTTTTCGGTCTTGGCTCACCTGGGCTCTTCCATTGGGACGATTGGGCTTTGGTTTCGACATCATAACCGTACACCCATGTTTCATCACCAGTTATGACCCTTTCAAGCAAACTTGGATCGTTGTTGACGTCATTTAACAGCTCTTGAGCGATGTTCATGCGATTGCTTTTTTGGTCAAAATTTAGCAGTTTTGGAATGAATTTTGCTGCCACTCGTTTCATGCCCAAAACATTTGAAAAAATGTTATGACATGAGCCAATTGATATGCCAACTTCATCAGCAACTTCTCTAATTGTGATTCGGCGATCATTCATAACCATTTTTTCCACTTCTTTCACATTTTCATCGTTTGTTGACGTGCTGGGTCGACCGGAGCGTTCGTCATCTTCAACGTCTTCGCGGCCATCTTGGAAACGCTTATACCACTCGTAAACACTTGTTTTTTCATAGCAGACTCACCATAGGCTTTTTGTAACATTTCACACACTTTGTTACACTTTATTTCATTTTTTACGCAAAATTTAATACAAATTCTTTGACTTTTCAATTCTTCCATTGTAAAAATCGCCGAGCTCAGAA
>NW_020537758.1:51675663-51738786 GCF_003426905.1 Ctenocephalides felis
TATATTAGAACTATAGTCATAATTAAAAATAAAATCTGAAATATTTTCGATGTACAAAATACTAAAAAAAAAAAAAAAAAAAAAAAAAAAAAAGAAATCCAAAATCAATTATTTTGTTAAGACAAGCAGAAAGTTCTTGAATCACTTAAATCGGACGCTTAGTTCTCTCAAAAACTGCCATTTTTTACATATTTTAGCTCCGTATCTTCGAAATGGCTGGGCCTCTGCCTTTGCCAAAAACTAATAAACACTTCTCCCAATCATTACTAATTGAATGTTTTTTAGATCATTCAAATCGGATACTCCGTTTCGCTCAAAAATTCGATTTCTATTTTCTGCACTTTTTGCTCCGTATCTCCGAAACGGCTGGACCTGCCTTTGCCAAAAACTAATCAGCTCTTTTCCCAATCAATAGGAATCGAATGTTTTTTGAACCATTCAAATCGGTTGATCCGTGCGCCCTAAAACGTGACTGGAAATTGTATCCACACATACATACACACACACACACACACACACACACACATCCATTTTTTCTGAGGTATGCCAAAACGTTCAGAAACCTTCAAAACGTCGAGAAATGTAAAATTTTTCAATTCCGATTTTCGGCCCATTACAATAACTTACCCTACGGGAAGTTAATTAATCATAGTGATCCTCATCAGTACTAATACAATTTAAAATACTATGTTAAATTTTAATAATAATATTCTCTAAAATATTTAATATTAAACATTCCCTGAATTTCATTTTTTTTTAATATTAATTGTTTATTCAATACATGCTAACATCACATGCTTTCTAAATTATGAAAACGTGCTGAATTTTACAATTTTTTGAAATATAGATTTTTTTTAAATTTTTTAGCTTTCTAACTTTCAAGATTATTTTTTAATTATTAAATTTTCAGCAAATGTTTATATTTTTAAATTACGATAATTAAAGGAGTTGTATATAAATAAATTAGCTTAACGTGAATTTTTTCTAATTTATTTAAATGAACTAGTTACTTTTAAAAAAAAAAAAAAAAAATATATCTTTAAAATTGTAATGAGATATTTTTATAATACGCAAAATTTTAAGTAGAGACCGATTTTTATCTTTTAATTTCTTTACAAGTTATAAAGTTTCATTAATTTGTCTCTAGACATCAAAGCGTTTAGCATCAAGCAGATTAATTTTATAAAGCAATTGTGCACATACAATTATACAAACAAAACTACACTCATTCATTACAATATATGTCTATTACTACCAAAATATGTTTTAATTTAAGAACGGATTAAGATCGTCTTAAAATGAAAATCTATTTTACGTCATCTTACTACGTCATGTAAATATTTAATGCAAATATCAATAAGTCATTAATCCAGTGCAGGGTCAGTACAAAACTGGAACAAGTACAAAGCGTTGTTAATCACAAGAATAGGTCACCGAAACCATTGAGGCGATATCTTGCATAAGATTTTCCCATAAGTTCATACAATTCTATGAAATTGAATCCGTCGTTAAGACGCCATGAAGAACGATGGAAACATGCCAATGTCATACTTCCTAAGTGCAATTGCCAAAAATGGGTCAGACGGAAGGAATTTAATGGAAATTCAATGTTGTTTGTACACAAAAAGCTTTAGAATAGATCTCTATTTACTAGACCAACGTTTGGTTATAAACTAAGTCTAGAGGTTCTTTTTATAAGGAAAGGGAGACTAAATATGGCTGATCAAGATTTTTTGTTATGTACAGGAAGTTTTTTCTCTAACTTCCTGAAGAAGGAGTTCGTGTTCACGTCTGAAAATCCAATTTGCTAATTTTATATTCTCTGGAGGAGGTTACAGGTCATTTTGAATCGTTTGGGATCAAAATTGTAAACTTTGTGCAAGTAGTCAACTTTTGGCCATTCGTCGATGGTCTCTTAAAACAGCTTCCGAAAAAATATTATTATTTAATGATTAGTTTTTAGGTTGGCCTTTTTATTTTTATATTTTAGATTGGCCTCATCATTCATTTTTAATTTTAGCGCAAACATGGAAATTTCATCCCGAATCGTAGTTCATAACTTTTAAAAGATTATAACTTTTTCTTAAAAAAATATTTTTTGTATTGATAGACATTTTTATAATGAACAAGAGACTGAACTAGCTTTCAGGTCGTGCAGACTAATTCAGATATAATTGGCATTAAAACTATAGAGTAAATTGATCTTTATAAACAACCAAAAATAATTATTTTTCTCAAACAAAATCAAATTTTTGTTTTGAAAAATATCTGTTTAATGAACAGAACTCAGATGAATGATTACGAAAAATAAACAAATTAAATATAATGAACATATTTTTTAGAGTTCAAGTTCAAGATTATTACGTTTTCATAAGTAAAAAAAAGTATGTAAGTTCAGTGTTATAAAAAATGTATATGTCAAGTGACTAAGTTGGAAATATATCCTTATATTAAATCGGATATATTTTTTGTGTATTAATAGATCAATGTAATTAAACATTTCCTTAGAATAAAAAGGATACTGATTTGGATACATATTTCGGAACAATTTTCTATTGTATTGAAGCAGTTTGCTTTAGAAATATATATTACACTAAACGAATTTGGAAAAAAAATGAATAATTGGCTCGTGGTTTTAGAAACCTAGTCAAAGATAATAGTAAAAGAGTTTGTATAATTAGTTATTAGATGGGCTCTCATGTCAATATAAGAAAAAGAATTTTATTAGCATCCCTTAGGGTAAGTTATTGTAATTGCCCAAAAATCGAAATTGAAAATTTTTGCAAATCGTAATAGAAAACGAGCTTCTGGAGAAAAAGAGCATTTGATTTGAATGATCCAAAAAACATTCAATTCGTAATTATGGTAAAGTGGGGATTAGATTTTAGGTCTAGTCATTCCGGAGATACCTCTCCATCAAATCACTTGTATTGACGAAAAGATTACTTTTGTAAAAAAAAATTTCAAATTTTTTAAATAATCATGGTACGGATTCTAGCAATTTGAGTTAAGGCACGATTCCATACACCATTAGTTTGAATTTGATTTTATTTACATTTTTATTAAATTTGATATTTATGAATATTAAATAATAATAGAATAGAAAAAATAAAATCAAAGATATTCATACTTTTATCATTAAACATTAATAGTTCGCAATAAGGTCATAGAACCATATTTATTCTGCAACATTGTAATCTTAAAAAACAAATTGTAGTTTTAAATAAATAAATAAACACTAATGCATTGTTAAAATAAAATCATATAAAGACAATAAAATCTATAACCGTGAAATATAGTTGCTGGAATTTTTATTACTACTGTTTTATTAACATAATCAAGAAAGCATAACTATCATTAACTAATTGATTCTGCATTCTATGAATTTCATGCCTTTGCTAAAAATGTGCGATTTGTTCGATGACTGAAGGTTGAATGAAATCTGCTATATTGTACCAAAGCCTTATTGTACAATATGAAATTTCATGAATTACGTATGTAAACATTTTTAATCCTTTGGTCCAAAGGATTAAAAAGGTTTACATACGTAATTCATGAAATTTCATATTACATTCAAATAAAAATTTATCTAATTTTTGTGACGCTGTCCAATATCAGGTTTTGATCGAAAAGGGGAACTAGGAACTTATTGTAACAAGGGTAAGTAGTAACAGGCGTTTTCCAATAAGAACTTGAACGATATTAAAAAAATTTTTTGACTCGATTAAACAGGTAAATCGTCCTGGATAATATTGTAATATCTAACGTCTCGGCGCAATGTACAGAACTGTGCAGGTCCGTCAATTTTGACATATAATATAAAATTGTATTATCATAAAATTTTGATTTGCTTTATTATTATCAACAAATTTTAAATTTTATATATCTTACTGCGTTTCAAATTTATCAATCTTTGATATTGTGTAATAATGTTTGAGCTTTCTAAATCGTTTAAATAGTTATCTTGATTAATGTAAAAAAATCACGCATGGGGTTAGTTGAAATAAACACTTGGAGCTAGTTGTTTACAAGAATTATATACAAATTCAAGTAAAGATCATTGAGTTAACTATAGAGTTTGCGAGACATGAGCACATGAGTAAATTGTGTTACAGGAGGCCATATATATTTTACTTACATTAAAAATTAGAGTATTATTACATTTTTGTCATTTCTACTTTCCCGATAGATGTTACAACTTACCCCAAACACTTTTTCTAAAAAATGATAAGATGTAAAACAAAGAATTATTTTTTCTGGGTACGGTAGAGGAATAGTTATAGCATCTCTTTTTTATATCGTTGAATAATAAGCAGTAAATTTTAAGGAGTATTAATTTAAAAGAAAAACTGTTACAACAAGCACCTTTTCTCCCCTATATAATAATCAAGGAAAATTTAGAACAGACTTTTATTCTAATAGTGCTGACTTGTTATGATTTTAAAATGATTAAATTAATTTTTGAAGCAATTAGAGTAGGACAAGCTCCTTTATAATTACAGACAATCGGAAGAATGCATCAAAATAATTTATTATTCGATTTTGATCAAAGTACATACAATTCAAATATGCATTTCATATCACGATGATGACAATTAGTTTATTTATGTTTCATTATTGTTAATAACCATTATTTGCAAATGTTCTTTGTACGATGATCTCTCGTAAAACAATAGCCGAAACAAAATAAGTATAAATGTTTGCACAAACGTCGACCATAAAACTCTTCATATAACAAATTATAAACAACAAAATGTATTATTATCCAGTCGAAAATTCAATATAGGTATCATGTAGAACAATTGACTATGAGAATTGAATGTGAGAATATTTTGAAAATAAGAATTGGCTGGTCTCTTGTTTAATTTTCGCTTAATCACGCAGATTACTGAAATTGTTGACCTTTCGGAAGGAAAATTTGATTTTCGTTATTTTGAGGTTGAGAACAGAAATGATTTGGTTTAGTTTTGGCATTTTACTTTCACTTTGATATCGACAAATTGGTGTAGCTCGAAATATGATTTTAACTGAATTTTATAGAACTTTACAGGAATTTACGAAAAGAACAATATGAACATTTATTACAGGTTATATTGTCTCAAGATTTTTAGTACTATCTTAATAATATTTTTACGTTATTTCTATTATTGAATAAATATTAAATCAATGCACATTAGCCTATATTACGACAAACAAGTAGTTATATAGAGAGAAAGATAATTTGTTAATGAAAATATACATATAATATTTTTCTTTGAGGATTGTTGTATAAATAATAAGTAAGTAAATTTGAGACAAAAACAAGTAAAGTAAGTAAGTAAGTAAATTTAAAACAAAAACATGACAAGCTTATTACTAGTTAAGCATTTAATAAATTGTAATTATTATCAACAATTAAAATTTTGCACGTGCAAATAAACTTGTGACTAGATGTAAGGATAACATTTTTAATCATTGAGCTCGAAGTTTTTTCAAGATACTTTGACGAAGAAACCTTAGCTCGAAATTGTTTTTCAATGAAACTTTGAATAGTTAGTAATCATTTCTCATAAAATATAACAGGTCTATGAAATATCTCATCAAACTCCCAGGCAAGTAAACATAAGGTTTTTGTAAGTTGATATTTGAATATATGGAGAAAAATTGTATTGAAAATTTCGCTGGCTCAAAATTTATTTTAGAGTAATGCTTTCTTTGAAAAATTTGTTTGAATTGACCTGTTTAACATTAATGAAAATGAAACAATTCAACATTCAATGAACCGCTGAATATTTCAGAGCTAATCTAAACTGCTAGAAGACTTGACGAATCCCTATTTTGAATAAAAAAGTTAATTCTTTAATTAAAGAAGTTTTAGAGGCTATATAAATTTTTCATTTCCTAATTTAAATTCCAATTGCAAAGATTGTCAACATATTTTTATCTGATTATTATTAATTAAATTTTCTATTTTTCTTTGAATTGATCATATCAATTAAACGAGAAAGTAATACAGACCCTTAAAAGTAGTGTCAATTTGAGAATTATTCATGTAAATACTATACTACTATAAAACTATCATTTATTAAACTTACCGCTGCCAATTGTGTAACTTCATTAACATTAGTTTCAAAATCCCATTGCGCTGCAACATTTATGGTGCATTCCTGAGACGACTGCAAATCAACTTGTTGAAGATACCTCTTCACGGCCTGTAAATTCCTATTATAAGCTTCATCTCTTCGATCAAAATCGCGATCTCTATCTACACCCCTGTAAAAATCATCTCCTGAACGACTCGAAAAATTATTGTATCTATTCCTTTGACCATTGTATCTGTAATTCTGATCATTTCCAGGATAGTTTCCATTATCGACTGGATAATTATTACCATTATTCACTGGATAGTTGTTACCATTATTCACTGGATAGTTATTGCCATTATTCACCGGATAATTATTACCATTATTCACCGGATAATTATTACCATTATCAGCTGGTCTGAAGTTTCTATCGCGAGATCCATAATTTCTGCCGTTATTGGCATATTCATCTTGTCTATTATAAGCATCCCTATTATCTGCAGGATATCTATGATTTGGATGCATCTGATCTAGGTTGCCATTTGGATAATCTAGATTTCTATTACCGATGTTTCTATCGCGGTCAGAGTAGTCTATATCAGAATTTCGATCATCGTTTCCGTAATTGTTTTGTGAAGTGTCGCCAATTTTGACAACTCCGAGATCCCTGAAAGGATTCGCATTTCTATCATCTTCTCGGTAATTGTCGAAATTTCCTGTGTAACTATTGGTGTAAATATCTGGTCTTATTGCAGTTCTATTGTAAGGAGGTAGATCTAATTGAGGTATAGATGATCCTAAATATATATTAGTTAGTAAAATTAACGTGGTGCTGTATCGAAGCATTTTGGAACTAAGATCACATTGAAAGTTTTTGGATAATCAAACACTATAATTAATCACTTTAAATTAATTAATTACAATAAATTTATTCAATGAATTCATCCGATAGTTTATAAAAGATCTAAATAATTAGAAAAAAAAATTCAAAAATTTAATTTTTCGGCTAAATTAGAGTGGTCACTTAATTTAACGCTGTCCTCTTATTGACTGTAATATTTGCGGCCGTGTCAAAGCTTAAGAGACGCATGCGGGTGCTGTTTATGTCATGTGTGTGGACAACAATACAGGTAGTTAATCGCTCACTAGTGCTGTCCAACTGAATAATATTTCGATCTAAAATTATTAACTATAATCTTAGCAAATTTTATGCGTTTTACTAATCAATAATAGAAATGCGTTTTGTTCTTTATAACTTTATAGAATTTTTACTATGCAGAATATCAAGGATAAGATATATTTATGTAAGATAAATAATTGCAGGTATAACAAGGACAAGATGTATTGAATTTTGGGAAGCATACTCCAATATTTTATTGAAATCCAATTTAACAAAATGACACTGTATGATTGTATCATAAGTACTAGCAACTTTCTGAAGCTATTTTTATGCGTTTTTTATATTGGTGGTAGAAGTTTTGTAGACAATTCAACAATCTGGAAAGAAAGACTAACCAGCCAATTACACCACATTTTTCACATAAAATGGTACTAAAAACTGTAAAAATACTATGTAATTGCTATGCAGTCACGCGCCTAGAAAACGTACAAACTTGAAAAAATGAATCTTATCATAAGTGCATCTTAATGTGTCATAATAATGCATGCAAGAAGTTAGATTTTGTGAATAAGAACATTGCCTTGCCATAGCATTGGTCTATATTAAGGCAGAATTGGCCAGTAAATTATGTAATAGTTTTAAAAATAACTTTTTGATAAATAAAATTGGAGTATCTGTTTGTACTATTCAAATATACCTTTTTTTAATAAATGCATATAAACATAAAATGAATGCACATACAAAATTAACATTTTTCTTAAATATTGTCTGTCTATTTTTTGGGATAATCTTCGTAACGGCTGGACCGATTTTGCCGGAATTTTATTGGCTGGTAGCTGATACAATTGCACGTAACTTAAGTTACTTTTATTGTAGAAAGAAAATCTTTTCTTATCTTATATTGCAGAAACTGGCTGTACCCAATACTTCATTTGCATGAGATTTGGCACAAAAAATAATTAGATAATTTAGTTTTCTTTTTGGTTTCTGATTTTTTTTTGGTTTTTGAATTTTATTTCATGTTGTATTATTTCAAAATATTTTAATAATCTTATAAATTTTATATTAAATAATTTTAATTATTTACATTTAGACATAGTTGAATTTTAGCTGTTTTTTTTAAATTATATCATAATAAGTTTAGAACATCGGTCTTTATTATTTAGATTTATATTTAAAATCACATAAAAAAATCTGATATACATAAATACCTATGAGTTAGATTTTTCGTTCTTTTTAGGTACGCCCATTAATTATAATTTAAAAAATCAAAGCTATCCAAAAACATGACAAAGGCCAGTAGTGTAATACTAAAAACTGAAAACAATTTGCGTCTAAGATAAATACAAAAACTGAACTTTAAGTTGAGAAAAACTTATATTTTAAATGGAAATCCACGCGAACAAAGCAAATTTGTTCTGCAAAACTCTGCAGCTTTAGCAGATACAGCTAGTTAAAAATAAATAAATAAATGTACTGCCAATAATAATGCCTGCTGCATAGTTTTTTATGGTATGTTATGAAAGTTAGTTTTTGGCAAACATTCGTTTGTGGGATACGGAGCAAAATAGAAGCATCCGATTTGAATTATCTAAAAAACCTTCAATTTGTAGTCATGGTGAGATGTGGTGATTAGTTTCTGGCAAAGGCTGGTCCAGCCGTTTTGGAGGTATCTAAAAAGCCTTCAATTTATGATGACGGGGTAAAATGGTGATTAGTTTCTGCAAAGGCAGGTTCAGCCGTTTTCGAGATACCTTAAAAATTGCAATTTTTGAGAGGACTAAGCAGCCGATTTGAATAATTCAAAGAAGTTTCAGCTTGTATTGACCAAAAGATTTAATTTCATTTTTTTTAATTCTAGCTAAAATTTTAAAGATTACTTATATACTTCAATTAAATAATTTTAACTTTGCTATTCAGTTTATATAATTCTTATAAATATTGGACAATGCCCTTCATTTTAAATTTGATTGATTGTTTTGTTTGTTTACTTTTCTGTAAAAATATATAAGTTGAAGTATTTATAATAATCTCTTTGAAAATATTTAATATTTCTCAAATATTTCCAGCAATTTGCCTTAAGGCACAATGCCATACACTGCTAGTTTTATATTATATCCTTGTTAGTGATGCTATGTATTCCGGAAATATATAAAAATCTATAAAAAAATAATGCTAGGTGATAGTTAGATAGTTTGAGAAAAAAATTCAGGGATATCCCGTTGCTAGCAGTGACATCGAAATATTACGATTATTTTCCATCACTAGTTCTACGATATCTCGCTAAATATATACATGGGCATATTATCTGTCTAGTCGACCCCTCGGCCCCACCTATGCCGTGGGATAAATGCTGCCAACACTCGGTATTGTACTCGAACGAAATTACCTTGGACGTCTCAACAACAGGGATCCATAATTATCCTTGAAAATTCTTGTTAAGTCGATTAATAACACGATTTATTCGTTTGACAAGATCAAATGCACCAATACAGATGTTATTTATATGCAATTCATCATTTTGCAAAACAGATCAATGGATTGTATAATATGTAGAGACGTAATAGATAAGATAATTGGTATTCGATGGATATTTCTTGATTTCATTACATATGGTTAATTTGAATATGTAGACACCGTGGGAAAATCTGCCAATAAATATATTTATGAGCATAATATGCTTGTTAATTTTTGCATGTAATAATATTTACTTACATTAATAGAAGCTTTATATATTGATTAGTATTAATTACATTCAAATTGCGAAATAGCAGTATAAATATAAATGGAATGGAAATCAGTAACTAAATATTAAATAATGGCCACTGCTTATTTAAACTTTCTGAAGTTTTGCTTTAACCATCATGAAGTGTCGATATGATATTATGCTATTACAATAAAATTTGTAGTCAACTTCCTAAATTGGAAATTGTAAAGCATTTTAAAAGTGGCATTTATGGTTCGGTTTGTCATCATAATTAACTATTTATATAGATTAGTACATGAAAACCGTATAGTAATTGTAAATTTTGTAAACCCTCAATAATTATAAGTATCCTGCCCAATTGCTGATTTTATCTATTTTTTTCTTATTTTGTATCTTTTATATATCTAATGTTATGTCATTTTTTCTTTTGAATTTAAATAAATCTTTGTCTCTTCTCGTCACACAAATTATTTTGTCAAAAATTTGCAATCATCTTTCAATTATTGTACTCTTGCCTACTTGTCCAGTTTATATTCTTTTTCCACATTTTTTTCCACATTTTTTTTCAACATATCCAATAGAATTGGTTTGCACATCCTCATTTACAAACGTACCTTTAATTCTCCACATTTTCTTCTGCATTCGGAAAACATTTCTCTATTTGTCAAAGTTTCTAGGTTATATTTCAATTTGCTTTTATTATTAAATATTTAATTGTAACTTATAATATTATACTACTATCATTAATATCATCATACTACTATTTTCCAAGATTGTGGTTAATAACAAACACTTTCTAAATATATTTCTCTGAATTTTATTACTTTTCTGATATTATTAGTATTAACACATCTCTATATTTCAAGTCATATAGATATTCTTGTAGAATTCATCTGAAAATGCATAGGATTTTATTATAAATTAAATATTATTCCATTCAAGATGTTATTTGTCTATTAACTGTTGTAATAAAGCTTTCAATCAACAATAAATTAGATGCAGCGGGTCCAAAATCTTTTCAACGTCATGATTTATGATTGTTGTACAATTTATTTTGATTTCTCATATTTTTCAT
Source organism: Ctenocephalides felis (assembly GCF_003426905.1). Taxonomy (NCBI): domain Eukaryota; kingdom Metazoa; phylum Arthropoda; class Insecta; order Siphonaptera; family Pulicidae; genus Ctenocephalides; species Ctenocephalides felis. The sequence continues at coordinate 51,686,628 of NW_020537758.1, forward strand.
TAGTCTTATTTTTCAGTTATAAGAAATAAATTCTTATTAAATACAGTATTAATCCTTTGTTGGATAACGCAAGTGGTAAACACAAAAAACAAATGTATTACATGTAGTTCTGTAAATAGTTATATCTATTTTAAAACATTTACAAAAAAAAATAATAATTTATTCAACAAATAGTTGATAATAGGAAATTACATTTTAAGAATTGTATGAATAGTATTATACAAAATTAACCGCCATTTCTATATAAAATAATTAGTGTATTTTGCTAGCAATGGGTCTTCTAGCTGGCCACGAATTTTTGCCACCACGGCAAACTCTAGCCAGTTTAGAGCTATTATTTTCTTAATAACAGCTTAAAATTTATTATAAATTTAAAATTAAAATCTAAAAAGGTACTAAATTATTTCATCAGATAGATAGACAGATAAAGACATATATTTCAATAATTATGAATGTGTACATAACACTTCCGATTTTGTTCGGATTTCTACATGCAGGTATATCATCCCTGAGTTTGTTCTATCAATACAATAATAATTATTTTAAGTATAAAAGGTGTGATACAATTGTGTGACAAAAAAGATTATTTCATCAACTATTTTTGACGTCATATTAAGCTTTTGGATCTTTACTATTGTTGATAATTATAAAATATCGTACACAAAGTTCGATGAGTTCTTTATTCAGTCTCTGAATTTATGTTTTTGTTAAGTTTTGCGGTTTGCGTAAATTATTATCAGTAACATTCGCTTTTCCCGTTAAAGTACGATAATTTGATTGCACTTCACCTACTGTTACAGTTTATCACTCTGACCGCAATAGCATTGTTAGCTTTTTCCATAATGGTACTATCATTTAAAAATATATACCTATTACATAACTTTTTCATATGCAATTTTCCATACTGCCAAAAAGTCACACTTTTCAGTGAAAATTATGTTTTTGTGATTTTTGTTGAAAACAATTGAAACCATCTTCTTTTTTCAACAAGACCATGTTATAAACCATTTATTAGAGTGAAATACCACAAGGTAGTATACTCGTATGCTAGCAATATTGCACAAAATTTTCTTTTTAAGAAATAATTTATTTCGAACTTGACCTTGAACATATGCAATATAAATTACAACTTTCATCAATATAATTAGTTTAGTTTCAGAAATATCCAACATAGGGTAGAGTGGGGCTTGAAAGTCCTCGGATAAAAAGGTTCATCACCGATATCTCAAAAACAAGAAAAGTTAAAAATTTTTCAACAATGATATTTGATACCAGTACAAAATAAACGGCAATGTTTGAAAATCCATAATAAAAGTATTTTCTTTCGTTGTTAGTTTTTTTGGTTTTGAACACTGGCGTTTAGTTTTCGAGACCTTAATAAAAATTTTAATTATACATTATTTAATAGTTTTATATGATGTTTTGTTAGTTTTAAGTTAGATTCAAAAGTTTTTTTTATATAATCTCTATAAAAGCTCACACATGAGTGGGGTAGAAAAGACCAACTGAACTTTCAACCAGGCAAAGACGTAAAAAGTAAATTAATTTAAAAAAAAGCTATTATACGAGAGATATATTAAATAAATATTTATTCCAACTTAGCTGATGACTCATCAGTGACGAATATTTTTGACGAAATATCAGATCAAGGTTATATACAGTATTATCTCAGTGAAAATTGTACCAATATAATTTTTACTTTGCATTGGTGGAACAACGTTGCTTTTCGAAGCAACATTGTTTTCTTTTTTGAAATTTGTTTTGAATTCGTTCAAAATTAAATGAACCAGGTAACAAATTTTTGAAAAACAAAAAATAAAACAGATTTCTACAATGATGAATTACCTGGGAGCTTCACTACTTATAGTCAGATAGTTTGTTTGATATGTGTTATTTGTTGTGATATAAATGGCTTGATTTTCACAATATACTTGCTCAAAATCAAATTGGACCTTTGTGTCCCACCCCACTCTAATTAAAGATTGCTATGAACATTTCTTACAATAAGTTATTCTAATATTCTATTGTTCTTTTAGTCTTTCATGTATATGACATTTCATATATATTCTTGATGATAGAAACAATTATTCTAAATTGTTGTTACTCAAGATTTTTTTCAAATTATAAATTAATTTTAGATTAATCGTTATTTAGTTTTATTATATAACTTCTGAAGGACTTAAAAATACCATCATGTGAAAATATTTGTTATAATAAAAAATCAAATATTTCTCAAGTAAAAAATACATTACTAAAAGTAATTGTACTTTTCATAAGTACAATTTTATTATATATTTTTGTCACATATCCAAATTATCCAATTTTTCTTGTATCTCAAAAAGTTATTTTATGAGATTTGATGGCATGTTACTCTAATTCCTCTTTTTAACTTTAGTCTCCTTGTAGATGTATAAAGTTAGTACTTATATTTTAAAAAGTAGTAATCTTACATATACAGCAGAATATAATAATTTTTTAAATAATGTAATATTTATGCTACAATTTTTGCCGGGAAAGATTTCTCCCACGTGATTACTCAATTATCCAATAATATATTTGTTATGGTAAGAAAATCTGATAATTAAGAGTTAGTATCCTGTTTTCTCAAGTAAAATATACATTTTCTACCAAGTAATTAAACTAATTACCTTTATTTATAATAAGTCTTACGTACTCGTACAATGTCGTGCATTACACAGATCTATTGTAGCTCAAAATTCAAGGCATCTATCAATGTGTGAATGCATGCAACATTCTCAAGGATTCAATATAAATGTTGATTATTATTTAAATGAACTGATTCATTAATTGAAAATAATTTATACTTTATATTTATATAACAAAATTATATAGTTCTGATTAGACGAACCGCTTTGTTTTGTAATAATTAATAATACAGTCGAGAAATGCAAGAAGAAACTGAATGTGATGCATAATATTTAATATTCATAATTAATAAGGGAATTTATATTTTAATTAGAGCTGTAAAGTGAATTTTATTTATATTATATACACAAAAAATTCAAAAATTAAACATTTTGGCATATCATAAAAAAATAATGTATATGTGGAGGTGTGTGTGTATGTATGTACGACTTCAATTTTTCATCCACGATTTCGAGAGCACGAATCAACCGATTTGAATGATTTGCAGCAGTTTTTGAGAGAATCTGATGAAAATAATTAAGAAAACATTCGATTCGTAATGAAGGGCTGATTAGTTTTTGGCAAAGTTTAGTGCAGTAGTTTCAGAGATACAGAGCAAAAAGTGCAAAAAAACAGTTTTTGAAAAGACGAAGAATCAATAGAATGATTTAAAAATGAAGAATTTTTCGTATTAAAATATTTAAAACAATTTTAATTAATGGTTGATCAATAACTTTAGCTTTACATTGAAACTTTGTTTAATTTTTGTCATCTATGATAAGGTGCAATTAAGTATATCAAATGCTAAGAAGTACGTAAATAAAAATTCATATGAATAGTTCAACTTTTTATTCAGAACTATTTTACACATACCTTCATTAAAACATATATTTATGCTATGATGCTAAACATTCATCAAGCAAAATATGCGGTGGAATATTAAGGTACATGCCAAGGACATTCATTTTAGCAATAAAAAATATGATTTGCTAATTAAAACAGTGATTTACGGTTTTATCATACTAAAACCTGTAAGTTTAAAATTGTGTCACACAGAAAAAACATTTATTAGATTATTTGACACAGATAAACAACGTGTTTTAGATGTCATTGTTTTGCTCTTCAAGGTGGTTTTACTATTCTTCGGAGGACTTGCGTTCCTTGCTGCTTGTGCACTCTGAAATAAAAGAAAATAATATTATTATGAGATTTTATTTTTTAAAAGCAAAAGAAATATAAATACAACTTTATCTAAAACAATGTCATAAAATAAATTATGATTTTGATGTGCTAAGCATGTACTTTGACCATATATTTTTGTGAATCATTATAAATTCTTGACAAAGGAAATGAATAGATGAATTAATTTTCGTATTAGTCTGAAAAAAAATTCGATTATTAGAAATATATTATTATTTTTTCTCAAATTTATTTATGCCCAACAAATGGTGATGAGAAAAAATTATAAAATATAAAGATTATCATAATATAAAGTTTTTATGTTATATATCTAATGTTTACATATAAATTACTACTTTCTTCAACATACTTCTCTTAGTTGGTTCCCATCCAATAAATTCACCATTTTTCTGATTTTCTGTAACAAGCCAATCGTGCAAAGGTTTGAAGTATTCGATTATTCCACTTGCTTGCATTTTGGGTTGTCCTGTAAGAGCTGTCATTGCCTCGGGCCAAGTTTTTGATCTACCGAGTTTCAACATATCTCTGAAAATATTAATAAGAATGTTAAGAATCATATTTTACAAATCACTTTAATTAAATCTTCACATTATATAAGATGTTTATTGTATCATTTGAACAAAGAAGAGTGGTATCGTCAATTTTTGGTAGGACATCATTAAACAACTTAAAGTAAGTGCAATGGAGATAAAACGAGAACTACACTTAGATGTACAATTTTGAAATGAATTAAAAACTGGTTTGAATATATATTACAAAATGATTGTCTTTTACATGTGACATTGAAAGAAAAGTAGAGTGGCTGGATGGTCAATGTTGAAAAGAATTTAAATGTTCAACGACCTTGGCTGGAAGAGATAACACAGGGAAATGCCAAAGCATTCATATCCCTCGAAATCTGAATAAGAACATTTTTGGTTATACTTGAAAGCATTAAAGCAGATATTTTTGTACCTAGACTGTAAAAAATTCAATTGCAATTCTGCAATACGCAATCAAGGAAAAGAATTAGAACAGGGTGGTGCTCTCATGTCGTAGACTTGCTAAGAAGCTGTCTAACCCCAAACACCACTAATAATATTGAGACAGAAATCGTATAAAAATAAAATTCTAAGAATGTATAGAAATCTATTAAAACAATGTGCTAAATTTTAAATTGAGTTATTTTTAGCACAAAGGTTTGATGAGATTTCCTCAATTTTGATTGCTTTGTTGTCTCTTCAAATTCTCTGTTTTTTTGGCGGCACCTTTTAGCAGATGTTTAATATATTGCTCGAAATCAACATGATATATTGTTGATTTAGTAATGACAAATAGTGTAATTAAATATATAGATGCACTTTCATGAATGCACTACCGTGCTCTATCAAATCACTAGTATCACAAGAAATATTCAGAAATTGTACAACCTATCTTAAATTGTTGTTTTTTTAGTTTGCCAAATTAATTGTGAAAAATGTTGCTGTGTCTATGAAAAGCGATTTCCAATTCAAATTTTATTTGACATATTCTATAACCTCAAGTGCAAATTGATATCAAGCTGCCCGATATCGATCATGATTGTTATATAACCTCAAATGCAAATTTGAGAACATGCTGCCCGATATTGAGCTTGAGAGAAATTGGGACTCGCCCACGTCCTAAATTGTATATGCCATGATGGAGTCATCTTTTACATTGAACTTATAAATAAAAATAATTATTCATTATTCTTACCCCAAAGCGTTTCCTGCATTTGTACTCTGGTAAATGTCACAGTCCATAAGCCTTTTATTTTCGTCGTTCGGGGCATATTCTCCAGCCAACTCACATAATGATCTTTGGAACTGGAATTGAATGATATGGGCAACGCAATATCTGAAATAAAATATAAAAAAATTATATTCACAATCATAAAAAACACAAAAACTAAAGAAGAGTGAATGTGAAATCTATAAATAATGCATAAATGTAAAATGTGTGCTGATTTTTTTCTATTATTAATTCGAACGACCATTGGATTTTTTTATATTTATAAAATGCAACAAAAGACCAAATTGTGTAATATGATTATGTTATTAATTTCAACTAACAATTGTAAGACAATTACGTTCTCTAAGATTATTTCTAATATTTTTTTCCATATAAACGCGGCATTAAATTCAAGGTTATTAATTTGGTAAAGAATTTGATAATCTATACTAATGCCAAAACTAATAGATGTATATATACTTATATTATAAAAAGGCGATTATCGAATTCACATTTTATACAAATTATCTTGTATACACTTGCGGGTTTAAATGAAATTTATAAATTATTTTGGTTGATCCAGAACCAGAACCGAATTATAGTTTTCATTATATTCACGAATGTAAACTCTAAATACATTCTTGCTTCAATAAACGTGTTATGAATTATATAATTTATTTCTGAATGGCATAATAATCTCTTGCATATTAAATACCACACCTTAATTACTTAAAGAATTTCTATTCATATATGTATAAATCAATTCATACATAAACGTTAGGCGTAATAAATAATGCCAAGTAAGAATGAATATTTTCGAAAATGTTTATATTAATTTATTCAATTTATAGAAGAAAATATGTTTTAAATATAGCTTATTTTCTAAAATAGTAAACGGTAATATTGATTCAATAAGCAATTGATGAATACACAATTAGGTAATTAAACTTAATTAACTTAAAAAAAATGTCTGGAGATTTTGTTCAGTATTGCATATTCAAAAATTACGAAACATTCAAAAATTAAGAGAAGTTGGAAAGGATCTCTAGTTCTCTATCATCAAATAATTTGTATAAATTAATAAATTGTTGCTTTCGACTTTTTAAGAAACTAATATATTTTACTTATGGGACACTAAAAGGTTCTTGATATATTTCAGTTTCATTAATCAACTTAAAAAAAAACATTTCTGGAGATTTTTTTAGTATATCCAGAAATTATGAAACCTTTTGAGAAACTAGGTGTAAGCCACACCTTGTTTTAAGAGAGAAGTTGGAAAAGGTCTCTAATTTTCTATCATCAAATAATTTGTACAAATTAATAAATTGTTGCTTTCGACCCCTTAAGAAACTTATATGCTTTATTTTATGATACACGAAAGGGTTCCTGATATATTTTAATTTTGTTAATTAGTTTAGAAAAACCCATGTCTGAAAATTTTATTGCATTGTATATCCAAAAATCATACTTCAAATATGGCATGATCGGTTTGTCATTGTAATTAGCATTTAAAAATAAAGCTTCATTAGAGAAATGAAGTAATTGCTGATTAATAAATTCTATTATAGAAATATGTAAATTTATAAAAAAATATTTCTGTTTTATAAAAAATGTATTAAAAATTAAGATTTCAAAACTATAAAAAATGTCATGACATGAAATATTGTTTTATCAAAAACTCATGGCCTCTTTGCTTTAAGAGAACTTGGAAAAGATCTCTATGTGTGCAAATAATTAATAATATTTAGCAACTTCTAAAGTTATGCAATAAATTTTGCATTTATAAAGAAACGGATCGACTGATCGGCGGGCAAAGCTAATTAATCGAGTACGACTGGCACATTTTTACAAGAATATGCATTTGACACTTCTATAATTATGTCATCAGAGTTAGTATATTTTTTTAGCATGCTCATCTTCAGCTGATCAGATTTGTGGTAAAAAAAATTAAAAAAACAATAGTTCAATTTAGTCTTACCTGTTATATTCAACATCGGCAGATATGTGATATTTGGCAGCAATATCAAAGTCTTTTTCTGATCTGTCTACTGGTGGTTCCAATCCTTGTAAATCTTCCCTGAGTTTCCAGTAGTAACAGTTGTAGTTTTCTGGTTTGGTATTTCCACGGAATGTGCTCAAACGGAATTTGTCCAACAAGAAAGAGTAATACAAAATTGGTATTTTATCTAAAGCCTGAAAAATGAAATAATAATTATATATTATTGATAATATTTTATTGGTTGTTAATTATTTTTATTCCTCGTATTAATTATGGTACGCCAAGTTAAGGCAATTTGTCTTAAGGCACAATGTTAAGCATCACTACTTTCTAACTAATTTACTTTTCTAATTTGTAAACCAAATAACTCTATGTTATTATTATTGGTTTCTACTTACAGTAGCCATCAACAGATTAATTCTGTCTTTAGTTTCGTCTTTTGGTTTGTTTTCATCATCTTTGATAAGTCCAAGTTTTCGTAAATGTTTGGCAGTCATTGCAGACATGGCAATAGTATCCCCAATTGCCTCATGGAATCCTAAAAAATAGTCATTTTTATTTCTCTATTATAAAATCAAATATATACTTGATGACTTAAGAGATGAATGTCAAGTGATTTTATAATTTATTATACTGGTTATTTTTGAAAAATATATACTTTTGAAATATACATATTATATTAAGATGTTATTAGGTTTATAATAGAATATTACATTAATATTCTGCATACTTATGTTACAGATAGATAATTGAAAGTAGAAAAATTACCATTTTTTTTAATCCATATTCCAGAAAAATTAAACAAATTCTAGAAAACCAATATTTTTTTTACAAAACTTTACTTTTCTAAAAACTACTAAAATTGATACTAAAAACATTTTGGATACAAATTATCTTGTTTAAGTAAGGAATTTATTTAAATAAATTGCATGCTTAAAAATACATCAATACGTTAATTAATGGAGATATCAGTTAGTTGTTTTTTTTTAATTAAAAAGTTATTTATGTAGAATACGGTGAATACAATAAGTATGTAAAGTTTTGAAGAAGCTTAAGTGAAATCTTTATGTATATTTTGCTTTTTTATGGAAACTCTTGATAATACATTTATTATTATAAGAAATGTGAGTAGTTTGTTGCTAGGATGAATAAATCTTGAAATATAAAATAATGAAAACAGGACTGAAAATTGGTTATAATTATGAGAAGAAAAACCACCAATTGGCTTATTGGTTCGTGTCCATTTAAGTAAGAAGGCAGAAAAATTATATTTTTTGTCAGAAAGTATGGAGGATATTGATAGCACTGGAAGACCAGAACTAATTTGTAGAATTTGAATAAGACCATTTTTGCTGAAACACATTATAGAAGAGCATTTGACGTTCATAAAAATTCGATAAAGATTGTTGAATAGATATTAAAGCTGTTGACGTCCATAAGAAGACAACGCCAGAACCAGTTATAAAAATTAGAATCTGGCAATGTATGCAAAAATGCATCGCGTTTTGGAAGACCGGTTGGATGTAATAATTCGATTAATTACTACGACTGCCGAGTGGACTAAGGATGACCAGATGGTTAATAAATCATGTTAATTCAGTTATTATATTATTTTTATAATTGAACCTGGATTAGCCCCTGTTCTGTAGATAACTGGCAAATGCTCGTACTGAAGATAGTACTGAATATGACCCATCTCGTGATGCACAACCCGATAGCTTCTAGTATCGACTTGTGTACACTGTTTGATTCTATAAATATCGATCGATTTTAATTCTACAATACTAGACAGATGCCAACACCTTTGTTAAGTTAAATTTTTATTACTAAAATTAGTATAAGTTAATAGGTTTAATACCGAAATACCGTTTATCTAAATTTAGTGTTCAATCTTTGTAAACGGTTGATGTCATATTCAGCACTTACACCAGATATCGCCTGTACGATTTACAATAGCTACAGATAATGATAAATGAAATATGCAAAACAAAATTCTATAAATGCACAAATACTAATTTGTTTTTCTAATAAATAAAGATGAAAATGCATATATGTATTGAGAGAATTGAATGAAGGTGTTGTACTATAACTAGTAAAGGGTAATAGTATATATAAGAATAAATACATACAGAAAATTATAAAATGTTCGGATTGGAAATTTTATGTTAAAATAAAGTTTCTATTAAGTTTTTTAAATTAATTTGTAAAAAAAAAATTCATAATATAATGCAATCAATATTATAAAATTTCCAAAAAGAAGCAATAAAAAAGAGTTTTTGTTTTTTTTTTTTGATATGTACGAAATTTTTGTTATTTTTGTGCATTTATAGTTTACAGTAATGGTTTGCAAACTTCTTAAGTCTTTCAATAGTTTAAACCTGGATTAGCTCCTTCTCTGTATATCAGCGGCAAATGTTCATATTGGAGGAAATACTGAATATGACCCATTTCATGATGTACTGTTTGGTAATCGCTGGTTTCCACTATTGTGCACTGTTTAATTCTACAAAAAATCATATTACATAATACTAGACACATATTTCAAACAATATTATTAGAAATATTAATAAAAATTTTGAAATTCATAAAGATATTTATCTTTTACATTATTCTATAAAGGAGCTAAGGGCTACATGTAAGAGTGGTAACTAGTAACAGGCGTTTTTCAATAAGATATTGAATGATTTAATTAAGAATTAAAAAAAAAAAATTGTCTCAATTGGACATGAAATCCGTCTTGCGTATATTGTCATAGCTAATGTCCTGCAGGCCGACGCAATAAACAGGACTGTGCAGGTCCATCATTTTCGACAGGTAATATTAAATTTCGGTTTGCGTTATTATTGTAGACTTATTTTAAATTGTATATATCATGTTTTGTTTCAAATTTATCGATCTTTGATAAGGTGTAACGATTTTTGTGGTTGCAATTTTTTTAAAATATTTTTAATATAAAAAACACCCGGGAGCAGTTGAAAAGACATTACAACTTGCCTCAAAGACAAATTCTCAAAAAAATGAATAATTGTAAAATAATGAACTATAGTTATGGAATTATGTTTACTTAATTCGGTAGACATGATAAAAGAAAGGAGCAAAAAATACCACGAAAAACTACCAAGTCACCCAAACATATATTTAAAACAGTTAAGCGAGGAATATCCCACACGAAGATTGAAAAAAAATGGCCATATGATCTTAAATAAAATGTCAAAAATAAAAATAAGAGAGATGCATTTAAGATAATCTCTTAAATGCATTAACACCAACAGCATATTGTCTTTAAAAATGTATATTATTTTGATTGACAATAAAACTATGAAAAAAATCGGTAGACGAGTAGGGTTACAGCAACTATCCATTTTTATTTTGTAGAAATATAATTAGTGAATCTCAAGAGATATTAATTTTAAAAATCTATTGCAACGAGCCCCTAGCTCTCTTACGTATTAAATATAATTTTGAAGAGAGATTATCTTTTTTGAAATGTTTAGCAATGTTTTAAGATTATATGCTGCAACAAATTGCAAGGTGTCAAATTATTTAAATTGAATGTTAATAACGTACATATTTTTTTGTGAATTCCGAAGAAACATATTTGTTTGATAATTGTGTTGATTAGCATATATGTAAATTTATGCATATATAAATTTATATAGATATGTAAAATCTATCACACACACACAAACACACACACGCACACACACACACATATATATATATATATATATATATATATATAAAAAAGTTTAGTAATCGGGCATAACATCAACAACAGTGTTCAATTTAACACTAAGATTAACTAATTTTTCATTGAATGAAGGCTAGGATTAGAGCTGAAACGTATGGATTTAAAATAAATTTTTGAAAGAAATTCATGTTTTTTATTGATGTTATACCCGATTACTAGACTTTGTTAATACATATGTCAACATCAATTTCAGAATCATACAATATATATATATATATATATATATATATATATATATATATATATATAAATATTCTTAAATATATACATATATTTATATGTATTTATTATATTCTACTTTTAGCATTAAAGCTTTAAGTTTTTTTTATAAAGCAGTATAATAAGTTTTATCATAATCTGAAATTTGAAAAAAAATGCTAAAAGCAGAATTTAATCAAAAATCGTTTGAAATTTACTATTTTCAAATTTAAATTTGCTTATTAATTTTATATAATTTGCTTATTAATTATATATAATTAATATTGTATAATTTTAGTTTATACATGGAAAGTTTCATAAATTTATTTTAAAACTTGGGTTCACTTAACAAATACTGATAAATATAAAGATTGCTAACGTATACTAGTTAAAAATAATGATACAAAAAATGTTTACAAAACGGTTTAAAAAATGGCATCCCATTGTTAACTAGGGAATATACATACAGGGTCCGCCAAATAACATTATATTTTTTTCTCAAATGCTTTTTTATTAGAAAGTACAATCCTTCCATATGCATATAAATGATACTATATTTTTATGGAATATAATTTTATTCAAATGGCTGTCTCAGCTGGCCATGCAGTAAAAACTACTGAAACTAGTTGAAAAAAAGCGCCTAGATGGCGAACCCTTCATATGACTATATCTAATAAGATTCTTATTAATACGCGAAAAAAATTTTTTGCTCAATGCTATTTCAAATTCTAGAAAAAATAATATTTTACGCGCAAAAATGATTGCAAAGCGGTTCAACAAATATTATGTTATCTCTTTGTTTATCAAAAGCACACATCTATCGCGTCTCTTTATTTTATTTGAATTTTGTGTACTTTTTCGATATTTGTTGACATTTAATTTCGAAGGATCGTCCATTAAACGTAAGAGAACCGTAAATTCATGACATTTCAATTACGTCAGAGCAAACAGTAATAATAAATGTCAGATGTTTTCGCTTTGGCAATTCGCCTTCTAGTGTTTCACCTGACATCGGAGTCTTTGGAGAAATCCCAGGCGCTCGCGTGACACACGACCTCGCGCCCGTCCGTGGGCTTCTCGAGCATCGACCGCTCCCAGAAAGACGGGGGCACGCCGGTCAGATTGATCGACTTGAAGAAGTCGTCGGCCAGTTCGAATAATTTCTTTGCGGTGTAGTTCTGCAATTTGATATTGAGGCAAATTATTAGATGCAAATACAATTATGTCCACGAGCAAGTTTATTAACTTGCTGTCAAACATTTTTTTTAACTCGTTTTATTTAGCAATCAGAAATACATAAAGATTCCTATGAGCTAAAATGACAATGTAAGAGCGATGCCTAAGAAGAGCTCCAATGAGATCTTCTCAGTTTAACAATTACTATAATAATATTATATTAGACCTAATCTGAGACTAAGGGACCGATTCTGCCGCAATGTTATGATAAGGTCATGTTATGAAGAATTTTCCATAGTAATATAGACAAAAGTTATGCGGTTGGTGTTCAGTCAGGCGAATTTCTCAGGTTTTTTGATGCAAAACATAACCTAAAAGCCGCACAAATGTCAAAAAAACTATGTTAGATAAGTGTGTGTATCTGATTCCTCTTAGATAACATACGAGTGACGTTGCAGTTTATGCTTAAAACGCCGGAATGAACAGCAAATACATGATATTTTGACAGCATTCAGTATGATTCATTCGCATAATGTATGGGAGTCGGAGCGTAACATAGCTATGCCGTAACATTTCTCTGTTATGCGCAGAATCGGTCCATAAGTCTAAAGGCCATTGTCGTTTCAATCTCCTTGTACCATAAGGTTTAGTAATTTCAACTATAGATGGGTTCGAATGTGAGTCCAGTTTGCGTTTGTATTTTTCCTTGAATTCTTGGAAAGTTAAATGTACCGTTTTCATCTTGAGGTCGCTGTGAATGGTTTCATTTGTTACGTACCATGGAGAATAGATGTCGAACATAGATGCATAATAAGTTATTGCAATTGAAAATAGAACATCTTTTATGTTTAAGGATTTAAAAAATCCTAATGTAATTTCATTACATTTAATATCACATTAGGAGGCGTCCATTAATCACGTGAGGTTTTTTTGGGGAGGGGGTGTGACAAAAAATCACGAAATATCACGTGGGGCATAGTAAAATATCACGTGTATTCATTTTTTACTTGATTTTTTTAAAAAAAATCCAAATATTTTTTTTGAAAATGATATTATCTTGAAACTAAAAATACACGTGATGTTTTGTAGGGGTGGGGGAATAATTTTGAATATCACCACGAATCATCAAGGGGGAGGCGGGGTCCAAAAATCCTTAAAAAATCGATCACGTGATTAATGGACGTCCCTAGGTAAATGGATGTGCACTTGTACTATGCATCTATATATGATATATTACATCTTTTTCATAAAATTTCCTCTGTTTAATATCTACTATATTTTATGAATTATACACATTCGCAAGGCACTACTTTTTAACATCCCGAAGGAGAAGTTTATGTTTTCATAAAAAATCCGATTCACTAATTTCATGTTTTCTCGTCGTTTCAAGTCATTCTGAATCGAATGAGACCAAATTTGAAAAAAGTATGTATGTGTGTGTGTATGAGAATAGCTTTATTGCCGTAAATCGACGTTTTCTCAAAAACGGCTGGATCGATTTCAAAAATTTAAAAGTCATTAGATGTATCTCGATGAAGACTAGTGTTTATCAATTTTGCGCGACGATCAGCTTTCGTAAATAGCAAAAAAGTGAAAAAGTTTTTGTCCACGTTTTAGCCTGCAATTCTGAATCGATTTTAAAAATTCGAAAACCGTTCGAAGTACATTGGTTGGAAATCGACCTGATTAATTTTTGGTAAAGATCGACCGGGCCGTTTCTTGTAATAAAGTGTTAAATTTTTTTTTCGACGATTTTCATGAACTTTTTTTGACGGTAGATACGATAGTCTTATAGATCATATTAAAATATTAAGGCCCTACGACAAGTCGTTTAATTTTAAAAATTCGTCAAAGTTAGCAAAAAGTAGTATCGTTTTTCGGCGTTTGTCAAAGTTAGACCTTTCGACGACGTTTGCTTAAACGCCTGAACCGATTTCAACAATATAAAAGCCAATCGATGTATTTGGATGTGGTTGTAAATTATCTTTTCTCAGTTTTGTGCGAAAATCGGCTAAGCCGTTTCTTTGTAAATAGCAGAGAAGTGAAAATGTTTCGTCCACCTTAAAAATTAAAAACCTTTCGAAAGATATTGGTTAAGATAATGATTAAAAATAAATAAATCTACGAGCCCTTTTCTTGAAACTAACTGTTGAAAAAATTTTTTTGCTGAATTTTATTAACCTTTTTTTAGCAATAGATATCCATGGTCTTATAAAACATACTACAATATTACGGCCCTACGATAAATACTTTAATGTTAAAAATTCATCAAAGTTTGATAAAATATTATAGTCAAAATTTGTGTCAGAAATTGCTTTTGTTATGTGATGAGTCAAACATTATCAATTCATTAAAATTTAAAATAATAAGCGACAAACTAATATAATTACAGTTAATTTTTGAGAAAACTCACTCGAAATCGCAGTGTTTAGATTTAATTGAAAGCGATAACTTTATTTTTGAAATAAACAGTTGAAAATTTCATTTAATAAATATCTAAATTTCAATTTCGATTGATTAAGTTAATTCATACACATTTCGGGTAGTTCATGAAACTTACCTTAAATAAAATTGCCTTAATTAAAATCTTCTTTTTGATTAACATATAATATAACAAGGTAAGGCAGTATTTATTGTATAAAAAGTGTTATCATTTTGTTTCGTAATTAAGGCATAAATTATTCCGATACTATTGCCGTTCGATTGCTTAATTCGCGATATTGATATTTTATTTGATGTTATTTTATATAGGATAATAAAACATTTTCTTTTTCGGCACGTTATAAAAATGTTATGCTTTAACGATAAGCTCTTGGTTGATTTATGAAACATAACATGATAGTAAAAATGTATATTTTATGATAAAATTTTTATCACAAAAATTATAAATTCATAATCAAGATATCGTTTACTTATTAATTTGAGTTTGTATTAATTTAAGATATGCTCATTAATTATCGGTAATATTGAAGCACATAAATTGTATACATATACATATTAGATTAATTTGGATGTACTACGTGCACTACCTAAAAAAATGATATTTATGTGTGAGTTCCTATACAATTGAATTTGTGCATGCATGTTTGTAGATATGTTCAAAAACCAAATAATTTGGATGATTGAAGCAACTTAAAAATTACACTTATAAAGTTCGGTTTCATGAGAAGAGATCAAACTAAATTTAAAATGAAAATGAATCATGCAGTCGTAAGAAGAAACGGAAACATCTTTACTAAATTTGAAAGAATTTTTGTTTTAATTTACCTGTTTCACCAACTCGTCGGTAACATCAGCATCGGCCGCTTCAGGATACGGTTTCAATATATCAGGAATTTGTTCCCATGTCTGTGCCCAGTTATTTCCTAACAAATGTGCTGGAATGGGTCCACGTTGAGATACAACTTTAGAAGAATATTGTTTCCTTAGTTTTCCTCGAACATACGCGTGCAATTGCAAGTACAAAGGCTTTACTTCGTCGAGGATACTTTGGATTTGGTCCTCGAAGTCTTCGGCGTCGTAAGCCGATAACCACAGGGCAGCGGTGTCGGTGTAGTCTGGAAGAATGGAAAAAGTTATGATGAAAGTTTAATATAAATTAAAAAAATAGTAGTGTTTTCCAAACAAATTTGTAATTAAATATGAAATCACTCAAACTAACAATAGTTTGATTTCATATTCACATAGGGTGGGGCGAGGCATAAAGGCACGCGGGTATAAAGGTTTACTACCGATATCTTAAAAACACGTAAAGTTATGAATTTTATAAAAACAATATTTGAAAGTAGAGGGAATAACATGTGTGATCAGCTATCACCTTAATTCTTACGATGTCTTTTGTATGTTTTAGTAACTTTAGTTTACTTTAATATATTTTTTCAGTATACGTTATTTAATTTTATTCTAAGATGTATTATTAATTTTAAGTTAGATTCAACAGTTTTTTATATAACCTATATTAAAGTTTGTGCGTGGATGGGGTAACAAAGACTAGCTAAACAATAAAAAATAGTAAATAACTAGTGGGGCGTATGGCATCGTGCCTTAAGGCAAATTGCTGGAACTTTCCATATTTTTGACTTTTTTTACAAGATCTCCGAAACCGCTCGACCTGCCTTCATGAAAATTTGATCAATTCTTCATCTTGTCAATACAAGTAAAATGTTTTTTGAATTATTAAAATCGGACGCTCCGTTCTCTTGAAAACTGAGTTACCGTTTGTCTCACTTTTTGCCCCGTA
Source organism: Ctenocephalides felis (assembly GCF_003426905.1). Classification (NCBI taxonomy): domain Eukaryota; kingdom Metazoa; phylum Arthropoda; class Insecta; order Siphonaptera; family Pulicidae; genus Ctenocephalides; species Ctenocephalides felis. The sequence goes on from NW_020537758.1 coordinate 51,703,569, forward strand.
TCTTCGAAACGGCTAGACCTGCTTAATAGCAATCGAATGTTTTTTGAATAATTGAAATCGATTGAACAGTGTTCTCAAAATCGTCGACGAAAATTTACAACCGCACACCCACACAGATTCACACAAACAGTTACAAACACACACATACATCCATTTTTTTCTAAGGTATGCCAAAATGTTCAAAAACCTCTGAAACGATTTTCGATTTTTTTGCGATTACTATAACTTACCCTACGGGAAGTTAAAATGCAAATTCAGTTGAAAAAAGTAATTTTACAATAGATAAATTAAATAAACAGATTTTCCAAATCAGCTGATGAATATTTCTGACAAAATACCAGATCAAATTTATATATATACAGTGTTACTTCTGTAAAAAATGTACTTATAAAATTTATATTTTGCATTGGTTGAATAATATACTTATTATTTTGTAAAGTCTCTTCAAAATTAAAATAAGACTTTAGACTTGTTTGCCTCCTAGCCGTCTCAATTTACCCCGCATATAGGGTGAGAAAAACTAAGGTACAAATTTCTTCGATGATGAATTAACTAGGAGTTTTACTTAACATGCCCCTATAGTTGTTTGTTTGATATGCGTTATTTGTTGTTATATTATTGGTTTGGTTTTTAAAGAAATAAATTTACAATTGTTATTGAAATTTTAAAAAATATATTCTAAATATAGCGTATTTGTCATTTATTATTATCAAAGATAATAGTTTTGTTATTGTCAATGACTTGATTAGATTCAAATAACAAAACTAACTAATGCAGATTGAATAAACGATATACTTTTCTATTATCAGTTGGAAAATTTAAATAATTAAAAGTATTAAAATGTATTAAATTATTCATCCGATTTTGATTTTGTATCAAAAATAAAAGAGTTTACTAAAGAGTTTAAATAATCATGAATGCTTATTTTCATGTTCATAATTAGGGACATTTTATTTGAATTATTTTTTTATTATAACATACAAAAATTTGAATAACACAATTGGATTCAAATTTGTAAAACAAATTTATATTATAAATTAAATAAATATGATAAATTGAAACCCGATAAAAATATTGTTTCTGTGATCTTAATCTTAAAGAAAGATATCTTAACTGGCGCGTGCCTCTGGATAAGTTAATCTTCTAAAATCTGGTTTTTCAAGAAGATATTTGATACTGAAAAAACAATAACAACCAATTTGTTATTTGATAATACGGATGACATATTTTCTTATTCGTATATATAATATAATGAAATACACAGATATTATATAGATGAAATAAGATAAGAATTGATCGCAATTGCAAAGGTGTTACAGAAGGTGTCGTAAGTATGACTAGCATAATTAATAAATAAAACTGCCTAATTTAATGACTGCGACTAAAATTAAGAACATAGAAATCGAAGCCTAATCACTACCATTATTTGCATTTATAACTGACCAGATTAAATTTTACAATAACCGACAGATATTTATATCACATTGGTTCAAATTTTCAAATGTTTTATTAATGATAAACAGTATGAGCTAATTCGAAACAAGAGGTTAACTAAAATGTTTTTTCATAAATTATTTATTGGTAATTAGTAGTTAGGTACTATTTAACTTATGCAAAGTTAATAAATAATAACAGAAGAAAATATAAAAAGTGCTATTAAGTATTTTATATTGCCACTTCATACCGCAGTACGCAAAATTCAATAAATTTTCAAAATATTCGGAACGATATATTGAACAGCCAAATGTTTGTTACTTATAAGTAACTTAAGGTTATTCATGAAGCTAATTATTTTCTTTTATCGCATAATGAGTATAAGTAATTTGTTTCTATATAGTTTAAACTCATACAATTTTATAACTTACTATTTAATCTGGCAGCTTCATTCTTCAGTTGCACATATTCAGTATATAAGTCTCTGACTGGAGCTCCTGCAATTTTTCTCCATTGTTCCCAAACATATTTTAATTCCTCTGGATCTCGACTCTTAGAGAATATTTCAGTTATTTCTGAAACGAAAAGGATCAATTATTTAACAAAACAACACATATAGAGAAGCGGTTGCAAGAAAATATATATTCGATTTCATGAGAAGGTGCAATTTGATATCTTTGTTTGGAAAAGCCATGTGGTTTTATTTTAAGATCGCTTTTAATAAATACTAGATACTGTATATGATATGCAATTTATATAATTTTATATACACACATATCAAAATAAATTAATTTATTAATTAGTTTTACAAATTAAAATGATTGTCTTGTTATAAATAATATGAGTTGGTACATTATTACATTGCTTTGAACTTTAACTGTATGAGATAATTGAAAAATCAGTAAAAAAAATTATATTTTACTGAATTACCTGGTTCAAGGGCCAAATCACATTTTTCGTGATCATGAAAACTGCAGATTTTTCCTGTAGCATAGTTTGTCTTCATTTTGTTCAAAACTTCTTGTAAACGATCATATTTTTCTGCGGGAAGAATTTCATCTCCAAGATCAGTATGGAATTTGAATTGCCTTTTTAAATCTTCGTTGGAAAATTGACGCCAATTGAACTTTGAAGCTTGCAAAGCTTGTGCTTTTTGATAAACTGCATGTTCTGCATTTAATTTGCTCTGTAGGAAAAAAGTATATGATTTTACAATTTATCATTCAATTTCTTATTACTTATTTATACTAATCGAATTTGAATGTAATCGAACTTGTATCAACCTTGCACTCATTGTATTTGATTTTTATTCTTTAATTATATAATTAATATTTTTACTGTTATTCTCATATTTTATTAAGATTTATTTCTTTAACATCGGCACCAAATTACTTTTTTAACAGGCACATTATAATATCATTCGTATTAATTATAAGAATATATTCTAAAATTCAAACCAAATAAATTTTAATTTTTTACATTATATTGTAAATGAAAATAGGAGGAGAGGAGGAAAATAGGAGGAGATATTATATTTTTAGCATATTGAAAATAATAGTAAACAATTTTATTAATAATAATTGTCATAGTTCACATTTTAATCGTAATATTTATAAACAAAACCATTGAAATTTCAGAAAGCATTTTGATAAGCTTTGTAATATATTAAAGAGCAATTCTCAAGATTACTCGTAACAACATATATCATCAAAAATATATAATTTGTCACGATATATTTGATAGCATATGATCTACGTAAAATTTCAATTTATGTTTAAATTCCAACTATCTAATCATCCAATCTATATAAAGCAAATTTTCCAGATGACTACAAAAATTGGCTTATCTTCAGATCATGATTAGTAAAACTTTTTATACAGATCAAAGTAATCATTCTTATGCAATAACATATCTATAACAGGATCTTATCAAAAATTATATTATTCGAATTCTTATTAACTTCCCGAAGGAGAAGTTTATGTTTTCATCAAAAAATCCGATTCGCTAATTTTATGTTTTCTCGACGTTTCAAGCCATTCGGAATCGAATGAGACCAAATTTGGAAAAAGTATGTGTGTGTGTGTGTGTGTGTGTGTGTGTGTGTGTATGTGAATAGATTTTTTGCCGTAAATCGACGTTTTCTCGAAAACGGCTGGGTCGATTTCAAAAATTTAAGAGCCATTCGATGTATCTCGACGAGAACTATTGTTTGTCAGTTTTGTGCGACGATCGGCCAAGCCGTTTCTTTATAAATGGTAGAAAAGTGAAAAATTTTTCGTCTACGTTTTAGCCCGCAATTCTGAATCGATTTTGAAAATTCAAAAACCGTTCGAAAGATATTGGTTGGGAATCGTGCTGATTAGTTTTTGGTAGAGATCGGCCGGGCCGTTTTCTTGTAATAAAGTTTTAAAAAAAAAAATTTCGACGATTTTTATGATTATTTTTTTGACGATAGATACCATAGTCTTCTAGATCATACTAAAATATTACGGCCTTACGACAACTGGTTCAGCTTTAAAAATTCGTCAAAGTTTGCAAAAATCAGTATGGTCTTTTTGGCATTTGTCAAAATTAGACTTTTGATCGACGTTTTCTCAAAAACGCCTGAACCGATTTTAGAAATTTAAAAGCCATTTGATGTATTTCGGTGAGGACTATCGTTTGTCAGTTTTGTGCAACGATCTGACAAGCCGTTTCTTTGTAATTCGAAAAAACTTTGCGTCCACATTTAAGCTCATCCTACCGAACCGATTTTAAAAAATCAAAAACTGTTCGAAAGATATTAGTTGGGAATGATACTGATTAATTTTAGGTGAAAATCTACCGAGCCGTTTTCTTGTAATTAACTGTTGAAAAAAAGTGTTAAATTTTCGACGACATTTAAGCTCATCCTACCGAACCGATTTTAAAAAATCAAAAACTGTTCGAAAGATATTAGTTGGGAATGATACTGATTAATTTTAGGTGAAAATCTACCGAGCCGTTTTCTTGTAATTAACTGTTGAAAAAAAGTGTTAAATTTTCGTCGATATTTAAGCTCATCCTACCGAACCGATTTTAAAAAATCAAAAACTGTTAGAAAGATATTAGTTGGGAATGATACTGATTAATTTTAGGTGAAAATCTACCGAGCCGTTTTTTTGTAATTAACTGTTGAAAAAAAGTGTTAAATTTTCGTCGATATTTAAGCTCATCCTACCGAACCGATTTTAAAAAATCAAAAACTGTTCGAAAGATATTAGTTGGGAATGATACTGATTAATTTTAGGTGAAAATCTACCGAGCCGTTTTCTTGTAATTAACTGTTGAAAAAAAGTGTTAAATTTTCGTCGATATTTAAGCTCATCCTACCGAACCGATTTTAAAATATCAAAAACTGTTCGAAAGATATTAGTTGGGAATGATACTGATTAATTTTAGGTGAAAATCTACCGAGCCGTTTTCTTGTAATTAACTGTTGAAAAAAAAATTTAAGCCGATTTTCATGGAACTTTTTTTTGGCGATATACATCATGGTCTTATAGAACTTACTGTAATATTATGGCCTTACGACAAGTAGTTTAATTTTACAAATTCGTCAAAGTTTGCTAAAATTATTATCGTTTTTTTTGAAAGTAGGATTGATAAAGTATATTATTTACACATTTTTTTGATTAAGTCGCTTATTTACACATATCGGGAAGTTCATGTAACTTGCCTCAAGGCTAAATACCAAACCAACTAGTTTAAATATGGTTCAACAAACTGTAGGAAACACATAAAAATTGTCAATTTATGATTTGAAATATTAGATTTTAAATCAAGTATGAGAAATCTTTTTGACGTACTGATTAGTTTTAGGCAAAGGCAGGTTGGGCGTTTAGAAGGTACGGGGCAAAAAGTGCAAAAAATGTCAAAGGGGGCGTCCATTAATCACGTGAGCGGGTTTTTAAGGATTTTTGAATCCCCCCCCCATTGGTGATACATGGTGTTATTCAAAATTAACCCCCCTTTAGTTACGTGATAAAACTGTAAATTTTTTGAATTTGTTTGAGAATGTTTGATTTTTTTAAAAAAAGTCAGTTAAAAAATAAATACACGTGATATCTTACTATACCCCTCCCTCCCCCACTTGATATTTCGTGATTTTTTGTCAACCCCCCCCCCCTTCTCCAATAAACCTCACGTGATTAATGGACGCTCCCAAAGCAGTTCTTGCTAGAACGGAGTGTGCGATTTGGATTATTCTAAAAACATTTTACTTATATTGATGGAATGAGGAAATTGTTAAATTATTGAAAAGGCAGCCAGTGGTTTCGACGAACCAATTAAAAAATGCAATAAGGCAATCAAAAATTATCATTAGACATATGCACATCATATTATCAGATATTTTATAGAGATTTTTATAAATATTACAAATTTTGTTTACGTTTCTATGGGTCCGTACCGTTAGACGGTGGCGCATACGCGCTTCGATATTTCGTCTCTAAAATAGCTACGCCGCTCTGAAAAAATTAATTATTCTCAAAATAATTTGAAGCTTTTAAATATGTTAAATGACGGTACGGGCAGTTATACAGTAATTTGCTTTAAGGCTTGACTTCCACTTACCTCATTATTTGAATTTTCGTCAGTGATATTTGTAGCATATGCCCAAGCCACTTCTGAAAGCCTGTAATTCCAATCGATATTAGGTTGTTCAATTGATTGCAAAAAACTTGCGGCTTCGACTTCTTCTTGCTCCAAATTTGGATCCGAAGCAAAAGCCAGCGCCACAAATAGCGCCGAACACAAAATCAGCCTCATCATTCAGTCTTCTGATTAAGTATTTCTAGATTCTGTTTAATCTTTCCTGCAAAAATGGAATTTAATGTGTTAATAATGGGCATTTGAATGTGAAAAATGTAATATTATAGTCCGGTTCTTTCCGTATAATCTGTCAACTTCCTACTTATTGCTGATTGTAAGATAAAATAATACAATTTGCTTATATTTCATAATCTTTAAATATTAAAAATCAATTAGATGACATAAGAGCGCAGAATTTCTTGATGACATTATCTAAGTTGATTTCATTGGTTCTTGCTTATTTTAAGATAACAAAAAGACATATTTTTCGATATGAAGAAATAGAAGACATGGGATTCAGTTCTGCAGCATTTTACATAGCACATTTTGTACCAAGGAAAAATCACTGTCTTTGGGTAAGCTCATTGATATATTGAATTTATTTTTTTGGTTGAGAACACTGTTGTTTAATTTACAACATCCTAATAAAATTATCAAATAGGTATTGAAATGTTTTATAACGTGTATTGTTAAGTTAGATTCAACACTTCTTTCAAATAGCTTTTATAAAAACTTAAAAATGGGTAAAAAGGATCAACTGAGCCATTACACTGACACAGATGCACACAATAAAATATTGTAAATAATAAATAGAATAGATTATATAGAGGTAAACAAAATACCAGATCAGAGTTATATACAGTGTAATCCCTGTAAAAAATGCACCCAAGAAATTTATATTTTGCATTTGTTGAATAACGAAGCTTTTATTTAGTAAAATCCCTTTAAAATTGAAAGGGGACTGGGTTCGGAGTACCGCCTACGGGGTAAAAAGAACAAGGCAATGATGTTTTAAAAAACAGCAAAAAAACACATTTCTACAATTATGAATTACCTGGGAATTTTATTGAGTATAGTCAGATAGTTGTTTGTTTGATGTGTGTAATTGCTGTAATATAATTGGTTTGGTTTTCACAATATAATTGCTCAAAGTCAAATTGGACCTTTGTACCCCGCCCTACCCTATTTTAATTTACTGATCATCGTAACATTGTATTTCTTCGATTTATATATATACATATGCATAATTTTCTGAAAAAAATTAAGAGATGAATATTTAATTTAAGAGAAGAACGGTTTTGGATACCTTAAAAACCATTAATTTTGGTAGAACTGTTGCAATTTTTATTTCATAAATTTTAACGTTAAAAATTCGGTAAGTATGAGCTTTTAATTCTAATTGTTTCTATCCAAATTAAAATTGAGGGTCTTCATTTTTTCAAAAAAGTAATTAAATTAGTAAATGTTAAATATACCACACCTTTGGTAATTTACATAAATATTTAGAACGCAGTTTCGTAAATCTGTCATTTTATATATTTTGTAAATTTGAAGATTATCCTAGATCGTATTACATGCAGAAGATTTATTACACATACAAAAATGATGAAATTACAATTGTGTATTTCAATAATTGCTGTTAAATAGAACTACTGTCTTACAGGCGCTACCTTAGAACAATTTATCTCAATCATTTCATATAAATCATGCAAGTAATAAAATTTAATTGCTTATAACGCCATAAAATTAGAATGATATTGTGTTGGTAATTTATAGTATTATCAATTGCAATAAAAACGTTTTAAATGTCTTTTTACAGCATTAGCTACCTCGATATATTCACTTACAATATCTTTAATGATTTTATGGTAAAATGTTTTAATATGAAACTGATACAAAACCGGCTTTCATTTGATAATGATGAAAATAAAAAATAAAAGCAACAAAAACTCTCCGAACCGATGCAACTGGTTTAACTCGAATTATTAAAAAGATCAACGACCGAACATTAGGTTTTAATTTTAAGTTCGATTTTTTTTTTATAGTTATTAAATTTCCATGTAATAATCCTTTGGCAGTCATATTTTTTTGCTTGGTAAAGGGATAACACAATTTTGTTTGTATTTTGCGAAAAAGCGGCTCAGTGTGTAATCAAATAGTCCTGCAGATTTTATTATTTTTTTGTTCAGATTTTAATTTTGTTAGATAATTCATGGAAATCTAATTTTTTAATAGTTTATCTACATAAATAATTTATATAGTACCTTTCCCTTAGCACATGATACTGCACTTAAAGTTCACCACAGTTTCAAAATAAGTATTTATTAAATTTTTCACTAAATTTCTATTTGCAATCATTAGCACTTCATATTATATAAATTAAACTTCTGCTATTAAAACAACATGTATATCTAACAAAAATTAAGAAATAATAAACATGATTATCAAATCATTTTCAATAATCAAAACAAACATGAACTCTTCCAATCATTAAAATACGTAATAGATAAAGTTGCCAATTTATGTGTTTTTAAACAAGAAATTAATCGAAGTCAGACAAATATAATTTATATTGAGCATATTTTGTCTCCAATGGCTAAAATATTTATAATCTTGAATAGTTTATTTATTTGCAATGAATTCATTATTAAATTTGTCACGTCTTTGTAAAGCAAACGTCTCGTGAAATTCAATGATGAAAACTGACATTTGTATGAATTCAATGTCAATTCATGGCGATTTGCAAGTAGAATATAAAATATAGAGAATAGTTTGCCAGAAGGAAATGTTAGGATTTTTTCAAAAAAAAAATGAAATAAATGATCGTTATAAAAAAATAATCATCCTGATGCGATGCAATAAAATTTATTCAAATATTTCCTTCAAATCAGAATTTAAAAAAAAAATATATATATATATTTCTAACTTTGCGTAGGTAAGTTACTCGTATAGTAATTGCAAAATAAAAATTTACATTTCAGTATATCTTTAGATTACCTTCAGAATATTTTGGTATACCTTAGAAAAATTAAATGTATGTGTATCAATGTATATATGTGTGGAAACAATTTTATTTTAAATGTTTCAAAAAGCATTCGATTCCTAATGACGGATAGTGCAAATTAGATTTGGCAGGTTCAGCCGATTCGGAATTCATTATTAAATTGCAGCAAAAGGTGAAGAAAATGATAATTCAAATATTCTACTTTATAAATATTCATTTAAATTAATAATAATTTGTAATGATCATTTTTAACAACCAAGTGGCTGTTTTAATCTCCGAAGTCGCTGGAATTGCCTTCGCAAAATGTAATCAGTTTTTCGTCAATTTAATTAAATTTTTATTTTTAGTAGTTAGTAAATGTAAAAGTAACCTATTAAATTTGTTATATATGTAATGATAAATTAAAAATGAATATGTAAATATAAATTAAAAATTATTAAAAATATGGATAAGGGTATTTCTGGCATTTCTGGCAAGGGTCAAAACAATTTATGACTTTGTTTCAGTGTTGAAATAAGAGAAATATATAAAGTTTTTTGAGGAAAGTATAATTAAAACAATAATTAATCAATTACTTAAAACTCAAATTTTTATTGTAGTTAATTTTAAAATAACATTGTAAATAAGTTAAAAAATCTTAAACTTAAAAAAAACATATATGTATTTATAAAAAATAAACTTACTAATGTGTTAAATAATTGTGTATTACCAGTAACTAATAGTAAATAAATTATAATATTATTTTTAGAAATTAATATAGCCTACATAGTAATATATTTTACTGAAAAATAACACACTCTACAATGTCTCTAAATAAGTATACGCATTACTTATATATTTATGTTCCATTTTACAACCTGCAAGAATATTATATAACCAGCAACGACATGTCAGAAGACCATAAATCTTAGTTTTATAATAGAAAAAAAAGTTATCTTGACAACAAAAAATATTTCTTGAATCTCCATCCAAATTTACAGTATCTCTATTTTCTCAAACAATGTCTGAATCTATTTGAAACCAGACAAAAAAGTGCCTAATGCATTATTGCATTAGGCATAATAATTTACAAAATTATATTAAAAATAAAAAATACTGTAATGAATAAATATGCAGGTGATTGATAACTTGCAACAGATTACCTACACATAAGAATTGAAATCATTAATTTTGTAGAATTTCACATAGTCGATCAAGAAAAGAAGAAAAATGGTATATTTCTGAAAAAATTTTAAGAAAGGTTTTAAGTTTCATGATTGAATCGGTACTTGAAGTAAGCAAGAATAAAATATATTAAATCAAAGAATCCATCTTTAAGCAGTGATGGAGTATATGATCATTGTAAACAATATACCACACCAATAAATTTTCAAAAAGCTCATTAAGAAATTAAAAAAAAATTTATTGCTTTTATCTAATTTAACGTTTAATAGTATTTAACAAATTTGGCTACAGTATAAAATTAAAAATGAAAAAAAAAAACAAATGTCAATGTTTTTTTTAGATGTATACTATGTTTCTTACTTTTGTCACTCAAGTTGTCAGATTATAAGCTTGTTTCCAAGAAAAGCGGCTTTTTGAATTGCTGCTTCTAGTTTTATTTAAAAGTCTCTAATTATTGAACTTTTTAGAATATTTGCTTAAAGTCACAAATACTGATTACTTTATTCAAAACCTTCCTTTTTTCATTTGTTTTGTTTATTTTATTCATACAATATAAATTAATAAAACTGAAAATTTCCTCATTTTAAACTTTCCGTAGGGTTAGTTATAGTAATGGCCCAAGAATTGAAAAATTTTGGATATCTTCACGTTTGAGAAGTTTCTGAACATTTTGACATACCTCAGAAAAAATGAATGTGTGCGTGTTTGTGTGTGTGTATGTGTGGAGACAGTTTTTCGTCAACGATTTCGGGCGTACGGAATATCTGATATGAATGGTTAAAAAAAATCGATTTCTATTGATGGGGAGACTAGTTTTTGACGAAGACAGTTCCAGTGGCTTCGGAGATATAGAGCAAAAAGTGTCAATCATTTCAATCAATCAATCAATCGATTTCAATAATCCAAAAAAACATTCGATTCGTAATGAGGGTAGAAGTGGTGATTAGGTTTTGACAAGGCACTGACAGTTTTTGAGAGAACTAAGCATCCGATTTGAATGATTTAAATAATTTTCTGCTTGTGTTGATGAAACGATTGCTTTTGAAGAAAGATTTATTTTTATTTTTTTTTTCAATTTTCAAAAAAAAAAATTTAATTATTGAAAAATAATTCGGATTTTAATTCTAATTCTAGCTAAAGTTCTAAACCTTACTTATATACTTCAAATAAATAATTATAACTTTGCAATTCAGTTTATATAATACTTAGAAATATTAGACAATATTCTTCATTTTCAATCCGATTGATTAAGTTTTGTTTATTTACTTTTTATAAAATAAGAATAATGAAAGTAACATTGTATATAATAATCTATTTGAAAACATTAGTTTTAATATACTTTAAACAAATAATTTCAACTTTGCAATTCAGTTTATATAATTCTTATAAATATTAGACAATGTTACAATATTTTTAGTAAACTATTTGAAAACATTTAATATTCCTCGATCATTTCGTTACGGTACGGGAAGTTCCAGTAATTTGCCTTAAGGCACGATGCCATACACCACTAGTTTCTTATGCATTTGGCTATTCACCACTAATTAATTACGCAATAATAAAAATGTTTGTTTCATTACTATTTTAATTTACTGATTAATATTATCATTAGCGTGCATAGAAATCCTTGTTTCTCTATTTCTGCAATTCAATGCAATTATGATATTCATTCATGATATAAGTGGCAATGGCACTATTATTATGAAACCGATTTTGATTCAGGATAATTATTCAAAATTATTTTATGTTTTTTGAGCTAAACTAGCGAAACTAAGCTGTATGTATATATATACAGAAGTCACGATTATAAATTTGAAATATTACATTCATTTTTTTTTTTTAATAAACATAGAGAAGAATTTCCAACTGTAAGTAGTTTGTCTCTTTATTCCCCCAACAAATATATTTTGCTCCTTTTTCTATATATTTAAACAATATTTCTTTAATGGTAAAAGATTTCTAAAACAATATTAAATGAAAAAAATTTCAAATCTAGAATAAAGTAAAAAAATACCCCGCAAATAAAACTAAGTGTTTTCTAGAGATTGATTAGAATAATGCGTATCGACTTGGATAATATTGAATTGTTCTAGTCTTATATCTCACATAAATCTGTTTATATAAGATATTGGTTAGAAATTTCTTGCCCATATTTAATTAATATTAATTGAAAATATAAGATCAAAACGTTTTTGTATTTTACTTCAACTCATAATTACATTATTTAATGAAAATGAGCTTAGTTTTGTGGTGAAAACTTTTTAATGTTTTTCATATTTTAAATGGAATTGAATAGCACGAACTATTAATAATAATATAAATATTTCATTATATAACAAATATTAACAAAAATTAATATCGTATTTAATATAATATTGAAATATAATTTTTGAGCATATGTAACAATAGAGTTTATATTATGTTTATTGTGCTAATATGTTCTGTATGCATTGTTTTAAATTATCTGGAATTTTTTAATTGTTTTTGTGTTGTTGAAGTCGTTGAATTCAAAAATTTAATAATTTTGGCTAGTCTCACCAATATAAATTAAGTCGAAGTCTGAACAATTTGATAAACCAGATTTCTAATACGTTCGATATTGAAAAAAAAATTGTTTTTGTAAGATTTTGTTAATTTTATGTAATAATATAAATAACATAATAGATCAGAATGAAAAAACGACATATTAAGTTTAACTTTAATCATAAAAAAAATTTTGCCAGGTCAAAAAAATTAATATTTTTAACGAATTCAAATAGGAACAAATTCATTAATTATTCCAACTTATATTATGGGCAAATTTACAAATCACATTTTAGATACAGAAAAATAAAATTTATCGAATTTAAATAAATTTGGGCTGTTATGAATTTAAAACAAATGCCGAAAATGACGTTTGTTAATGTTCCGGGAAATTTATGAATAAATTGATATGCATTTTGTTTAACAAAAGTATGTATATATATATATATAAATGTATATATATGTATATATAATTATATACATAATTTACTAAAAAAATTACAAAAGTAGTATTATTAAATTAAAAAAGCGTTTCAATGTCAAATTTTTTAACTATTAATTCCCAAACCTTATCAATTGAAGAAAACCGTAAAAACAAAAATATGTTTACATTTCCTTGCAAATGAAAGTTATAACTTAAGTGATAACAAAAAAATGTGGGTACATATTATCTATGATGAATAATTTGTTCGTGCAATTATTGGAAATATCGTTTACCTGTAATTTTCCTGTTCACTCACTGAACCACAGATAAAGACTGACTTTTAACAATGTGAAGAGCCATTCTTATATTCGGAGGCGATTTGTTCGTGTAGTGGAATATCGACTATGTGAATTCACAATACATTTTATACACAGGTTTTTATACGGTGATACATATAAGACGAGCTCAGGTGATTTTATTGTACATTTATATATATATATATATATATATATATATATATATATAATTATAATAGGTACCAATGTTTGCTTGCCTCTCATGATAATTTAATAAAAATTGCACAAATTTTTTAGCTTTGTCATATGCTAATGAAAAATTTAATCGAAATAAAGAAAGAAACGTTCACAAAAATACGATAATGGATCTGTTAACCAAAAATAAAAAAACTAATTGTTCCAAATATAAAACATAAATGCTTGGGATGAACAGATCTTAAAAAAATAAATTGTTTTTGCTAAATTATCATATTTCCACAATCTTAGCAATATTTCAATGGAATTAAACTAAAAATCATTTATAATTTATAATTTTTTATAATTAGTATTTATAATTAATCAAGCGAAATACAAAATGATTGAATTACTGATAACTATTACAAAATAGGGGTTTGTGTTGTTAGAGTGAAAAGCTAGGGTTGTATGTATTTTTAAATTCCGCTGGAATCTGGAAGGGACTGATCCAAAGAAAGTTTTCGGAGTGGACTACCCTTAATAAAAATATAGCATATTTTGAAGAAAAATTTAACCTTTTCTATAAGGTCAGAAAAATTTTAATCAAAAATCAGTGAAAAACGTTCACAAAAAGACCATAGTTGATCAGTTGTGGAGAATGATTGAATTAAAATAATTATTACAAATTAGAAGTTTTATAATAAGAATAGCTGTTCAGGGTTATGTGCATTTTTCAATTCAAAATTATAAAAAAATGAAATTGGTTTAAAAATATCAGAAGCAGTGTTAGGGATGAAAACTTAGGGTATATGTTTTTAATTACACTATATAACAAAATAAATTGAAAACACTTGGTCCAAAAAATTTAAAATAATCTTGAAGGTAGCCAATCCAACCACTAGCACGTAGTTATTATTATATAGTAATAGTTATAGTTTATTAAAATCGATGAAAACAATAACGCCATGACACAAAAAATTTAAATATAATACATGGGTATAGATAGATATAAGTATACATACATATTAGGTTGTCAAATATCTCCCTTCCGTCTTTTTATATTATAAACCAATAATATAATAATACAGTTTTAGAGAGTTTGACTGTTTCTTAAAGAACTATCCTAGTTAATTTTATAATCAATATTAAATGTAAAGATCTCAAAAAAGAAAACTTTAAGTGTATATAAATATCTAAATATGTATAATATATATATATATATATATATATATATATATATATATATATATATATATGTATATGTATATACCTGTTTATCTCATTATTTATTGATATCAAGTTTTGTTGAATCATTAACCGGCATGACAGCTGTTTTGGTAGAAGCAGGTTTATTAAGACAGACAAAACAAATCCAGATCTATTTAACTGTTAAGTGGTTATTTCTCATCAAACCAAAATTACTGATTAAAACAATATATATATATATATATATATATATATATATATATGTTTTGTTTTGGAGATGTGGTGGAAGAGGGTAATGTCCGAAAACACATTTGCATTTTAAGACTTCGGTTTTCATTCTTATTGCTCTATAATTTGAAATTTTGATTTATATAATGCATGTTCATTCATTATCATGGATTCATTCTTATCTTATTACTTGCTAATCGTAAGATAAAATCATTTCAAAATCTGACATATTTTGAACGTACTCAAAATTGCTAGACAACTCTAAATTTATTGAGTGTATTAACTATTTATTATAGATAAATAAGTTTAAACGAAAAAGGATAAAATTCTAAAATTTTTATTTTAAAATCATTCAACCATGTAACCTATAATTTTATGTAATCAATTAGTATAGTTTTATTTCTTAAATACTATAGAGTTTTGTATAAAAGATTAAATACAATGAAATGCATTTACTTTTAAAGTTGTGAATTTGAAGATTTAAAAAATTGTAGAATTGATCAAACATTGACCAAACTATTTCTAGTATTATTGTTATGACCAAAAATGTACAATAGTAAAGGCTACAATAATTTGCTGTTGAACCATTAAAAAATATTAAATTAGCTTTTATGCATTCTAAAACGCTTCGAAACTAATAGTCAAAGTAATATAATCTGCAAAAATACTTTGAAAAAAATATAAACATAAAATTAGACATAAAATATTTTGAACTTTGGAAATTTTAGTCTTATAGTCTATAAGTTATATATCTCAAGTACAATTCATATGTTGCATATAAAATCCTGAAAAAGTCAAAAAACACTATTTAAAGTAGAAGTCATTTGTTACCACTGGATAGGACAACTACTGGGTTGCCTCCGAAGAGCAAACAATTGAAAATAATAAAAAAAATAAATAAATAAATTTATTTATTGAATTACTCTTATTGTTAGATAATATATAGTTATACTAAAATTTATTTTATTTATATATCTGATAATAAATTAAATTTATTATTTAAAATTTAAGAAAATTGATTGATGGAGCATAAATAATTATAATAAACTCGACTCACTTTTTTGTAAATGATAGTGAATGAAAAATGGATTATGTGTATGTGATGCCGACAATTTTATTTTACTAGAAGAAAGCCTGGAAAGCAACTAGTTCCGAAAATTCGAAAATATATTCACTTTTAAAAAACTATTTGTTTTTTTAACAAAATTTCAATAAAAAAGGTAAGTCATTAAATGAAAATAAAAAAAAATAGTTTTGTATGAAATCGCGCCTTAAGGCAAATTGCTGGAACAACCCCGTACCGTATTAAAATGTACTAAGATTATTAATTGTTTTCAAGTATATTCCAATAAAAATCGTAACTTTTATTATTAGTATTTTATCGACAAAATATAAGAGCTTATAAATGTGATGATGACGTTTATATAAGTTTACATGAAAAGTAAATGAACCGAACACAATGAAGGGCAGTTAAAATGAAGAATCTTGACTCTGAATTATATAAACTATATCGCAAAATTATAATTATTTATTTTAAGTATGAAAGTAAGTTGTATAATTTTAGTAAAAATTAAAATTAAAATTTGTGTTATTTGCGATATATTGAAAAAATAAATTAAAATTTAAAATTGGAATTTAAAAAAAATGTTTTCACCAAAACAATCGTTTCGTCATTACAAAGCGAAGGCTTTTTGAATCATTCAAATCGGATCGGTTCTCTCAAAAACTGCATTTTTTGCACATTTAGCTTCGTATCTCCGACACGGCTCGACCTGTCTTTACCAAAAACTATTCACTACTTCTCATCATCACGATTTGAATGTTTTTTGAATTTGACTTAAAATTTGATGATCCGTAATTTCTATTTTCTACACTCTTTGCTCTGTATCTCCGTAACGGCTTGACCTGCTTTTGCCAAAAACAAATCAGCATTTCCTTATCTATAAAAATAGAATGTTTTTTAATCATTCACATCGGTTGATCCGTGCGCCTGAAATAGTCGATAAAAAATTCAGACACATATCATTTTTTTCTAAGGTATGCCAAAATGTTCTGAAACCTTTAAAACGTAAAGATATATAAAAAACTCTCTACGGGAAGTTAATAAAAAAATGATTAATTGAAATATATTAACGTGCTTAAATTACAAACAAAATTACTTAAATAAAGTTAAAATAATTATATAACTAATTAGATCTAAACGGTATAATACAATTTGAAGATTTATTCTTTTGTATGTAAGGAAATTTTGCAAATAGCTTATTAAACCTTCGGAAATAATTAGTTACAAATGTATATGTTGGAGACATTTTTATAAATACGGAAAGTTCTTAAGTTATCACATTTATATTTGCTATTTATTTAATACACTCAAGTTGTCTTAAGTTATTCTTTTGTGTTGCGATGATTTTGCTGTCACTGACCGCATTGAGTCCTTGAAATGTAGGTTTTCTATTTCTTTTTAATGAAACTTAGGAAATTGTGATTATTATCAATTATTTAGAAATAATTTGAACAAAAACAATATTTTGATCTGTGCCACTGCCTTTTTGCATTTAGAGAACGCTATATGTATGATTGGAACAAAAAAAAACACACTTTTGTACCGTAGTGGCAGGCATATATCTTATAATTTGTTTCTGTATTCGAAAAAATGAGGCATTTATATGTGTATATGTATTTAAATCTAAATTGGTCACTTAACAATGGTTTATATCTTAATTCATCATCAAAATAATAAATTATTAGTATAATTGAGATACATTTATACCTGGTAATATAATTGTAACATTAACTCATGAAACAAGCCCGACAAGAAATTATCAAACTATGTTGCAAAAAATGTAAAAAATCTGAATCTTTAAAGAAAACGGAAATTTGTTCATTCGTATGGACATGTAGGTAATTAATAGAGAATTAATTAATATATCAGTAAAATATTGAATTAGATTAAAAATATACTCTGAAATCTAATTTAAAACTTTGATGAATTGTAAATATATTGTATATATATATATATATATATATATATATATATATATATACTTATATAGATTACATCATGTATTTAATATTTTTGAAGAAAGGAATGTCGTACGATTGTCTTATTTATTTGTGAGATATTATTTGCATTCAGGTGCCAAAAATATTTGCAAACCGTCAATAATTACTGATTGAAATTTCGTCAAGCTTTTTAAAACTTCTACGAAAAATATAAATGTTAATGCTAATTTGCTCATTAATGTGCAGAATTGATTAGAAACAAAATAATGATGTACGTATTAACACAAATTATTAGATATATAAATAATATAATAATTTATTACAGTAATAGCAATTACAGATTGCAATTTCATTATATTACTCACAATCGGTCTATGAAAAAAATGTGTACTGAATAAATTAAATTTTACATATTTAATTAAATTCTACATAAGAACCTATAATAATTTCAAAATAAATATCAAGCAAACGAATGTCCACATATTTTTTCGTTTACTTGATTTGAATATTCAAATTTAATAAATTATTATCAATAATCATAAAATAAATTGAAAACGAGTAATTATATGATAACAAAAATTGTTTATTTATAGATCTGATATTTCAAAAATAATAACTTCCCAATTAACCAAATGCATTCAGTAGAAAAAAACTTGCATGTATAATAGGAATTAATTTATATGGTTTTATTATTATTGTTACTGTGATAATTTTTTATATTAAACATAATATCTATATTAAAATTGTTTCTTTATCGAATAATCAAAATGTTATTTTAAAATTGCGCCTGATTAAGAGAGACGAAACTTGCATATTAAATATTTTAGTAGATTTGAAGATAGTTCTATTTCAAAACATTCTAAATTGTACTTTTTTAATTTTGTGTAATTTATATAATAAACATTTCCACTATTTTTAACCCTATTTTGCAAATTTATTTAATCTTAATTAAGTGCACAAAATCTAATCATTAAGCCACAACAAAAACAGTTTGAGTAGAGCTTTTCACAAATAATTTAAGTAAACAACGATATTTATTTGGATTTATAAATAATATGTCATAACACAAGTTAAACACATAATCAGTTAATGTTTAAATTAAAAGACTATATTATGATTGTGAATAAAATTCCTCATCTTTATTATTTTTAGTATTTTTATTAAAGAAATATTAAAATATTGTTGAGATGCTGTCACCTTTCTTTACATAAGCCTTAAACCTTGAAATTCGATTAATTCTTATACTAAACTGAACCGTCGCCATATTCATATATATTACCTGCCACACCCTAAAAATAAATTCATATTAAATTTGGCATAATTTTTTTGATAATAAATTTCTCATTTTGACATACTTCTCTTAGTAGGTTCCCAACCCACAAATTCGCCATTCTTCTGATTTTCTATAACTAACCAATCATATAGAGGTTGAAAATATTCCAATATTCCACTTGCTTGCATTTTTGTTTCTCCAGTGAGTTCTTTCAATGCATATACCCAAGGTTTGGATCGACCAAGTTTCAACATATTTCTGAAATATGTATTGAACCAGAATATTTTAAGACTGCAAAACATGTTTTCTAGCAAAAGCTTCACCGACTTAAGGGGGATTGATTTTTTTAAGCCTCTAAAGCAGACTCCCCCCTTAAGTAAAAATCCAATCTGGATCTGGAGAAGCTGGTGTGAAAAGTATAGCTCGTCCAAATGATTCTAAGAATCGGTTTACAATTTATCTTGGTTTTGTTAAAAGTTGAATTTTTAACATGATTTACAGTAAGGTCACTTGTAGAAAATATATAAATATGTCAGTGCCAGAACTGGTTAGCAAAATTGTCGTACTTGGGACTTCTTATTCTGAACCCATTGCTCTAATCACTTACCTATGGATGAGTCCTTAACAGAAACCTATTTAAAAGCTTCTAAAAAAGTCTGTATTAGAAACTTACCCCAAAGCATTTCCTGCTTTAACATGTTGGTAGATGTCGCAATCCATAAGTCTCTTGGTGTCGTCTCCTGGAACGTATTCACCAGCTATTTCACAAAGTGCACGTTGGAATTGGAATTGAATTATGTAACTTACACAGTATCTAAAAATATTTAAATAGTACATAAATTAATGAAAAAGTAGAATATCTAATTAGCAACAGTATGATTTTTGTCTATACTAGAACAAATCTATCTCACTGGAGAAGACTTCTAAATGATAAAACTTCTGATCACATAGGCTCAAAGAAATATTATATTTCTAATTATTATGTGTATTATAAAGTAATGGAATTAGGTATATATTTCGAAAAGTACCTACATGTGCTCACGTAATTTTTTTTATATTTCAAATAAATTAATAGTCTTTTATAATTACCTGTAATATTCCACATCTGCTGAAATGTGATACTTTGCTCCGACATCAAAATCATTTTCTGTTCTGTCTACTGGTGGTTCCAAACCTTGGATTTGTTCCCTAAGTTTCCAATATTTGCAATTGTAATGATTTGATGTAGTTTTATTGCGAAAAATACTCAGACGGTATCTGTCTATTAGATAAGTATAAAATACTGATGGCAATTTATCTAAAGCCTGCGGAAAGAGATTTATTTGATGTTATTCTTAATATTATATTCAATTTTGGATATTCTCAAAATATTTTAAATGAAATAATTGGATTCTTTTAGGTGAATTGTTAAAAATCGTTAAAAACTCTTCAGTGCGTCCTTAAGATTAATAGTTTTTTGTAAAAAAAAGTCTGGCTTTTTAAACACTAAATCAAACTTTCTATTCAATCAAATAATTTTGTTTTATTTAATTTCAATCAATTTTTCAAACTTTTAAATTTCAAATGTTTAAATTGTATTAAATAATTCTTTTTATCATTTTTCTCAAATTCTTGAAATGTTTTCAAACATTGCTAAATTTTTGAATTCTAAAAAAATTAAATATTATGATCCTTTCAATTCACCTTTTTTCATATTTTTCTAAAATTGTTGTTGTGTCATGATCTACAAATAAAGTATAAATATTTCAGAATTTGGATAACACATTACTATAGTTGGGAAAACTTTAGACAATCTTTAGGCTCAATCATTAATAAACGACAAGGAATAAATTTTTCGGTTTCACAATTATGTATCAATAATTTTAATTGTTAATTTTAAATTTAATTATTAACTTTATTAACTAATTCATTCTTACTTTTGCCATCAATAAATTAATCGTTTCTTTATACGCCATTTTCACATTATTTTTTTCCAGAAGTCCTACTTTTCTAAAATGTTTAGTAGTCATTGCAGACATTGCGATTGTATCACCGATAGCTTCATGAAAACCTAATTTTCAATAAACAAATTAAAATATTTTATTATTAAACCATATAAGTTATAACGTTAGACCATATAACAAGAAATTGTAACCTGGATTCGCTCCTCGTCTGTAAATTAAAGGTAAATGATTGTATTGGAGATAATATTGAATATGACCCATTTCGTGATGGACGGTTTGATAATTTTTTGCATTGATTTGAGTGCACATCTTTATCCTGAAATTTAAAACTTATATAATATAAATAATATTTAGGCAAATAAGGGTTTAAAAATTGTTTGTCAATATTAAATTGATGAATAACAAATTACAGTTGAATTTATTAATAGTAAATTTATTGTATTGTAAGCATGTTTTAGACTAGAAAAATTCCAGTATATGTAAAATTTATGCAGCAAAAAAATTAAAAATGTTTTGCTTTATACTTATTGTTAGTCAATGACTACAGTAATCAACTTTCTGTGGGGTAAGTTATAGTAATCGCAAAAAAAAATTATATACCTTTACGTTTCAGAAGTTGCTGAACATTTTAGCATACCTTAGAAAAAATGGATGTATATGTGTGTGTGCGGATACAAATTTTTGTCAACGATTTCACGAATACGGATCAACCGATTTGACTAATTCAAGAACATTAGATTCCTACTGATAAGGAGTCGTGCTGATTATTTTTTGGCAAAAGCAGGTCTATCCGTTTCGGAGATACGGGGCAAAAAGTGTCAAAATGGTATTTTATTTTTGAGGTAACGGAACGTCCAATTCAAATAATTCGAAAAACATTTTACTTGTATTGACAAAATGAACAACTGGTAGAAGGCAGGTTCAGCGTCTGCGGAGATCCAATAAAAAAAGTAAAAAATAATGCCATTTGGCGGGCAAAAATGAACATAAGACATATGTACAATGATTATAATAATAAGTACAAATTTTTTGTACATTTATATGGGTTTGGTACGGAACCAATGTTTCAAGGTCGCGTCTATGCGGCGCTTACGCGCTTTGACATTTCGAAATCAAATCAGCAATGCAGCGCGATTGCTTAAAAAATGTTCAAAATTTCCAAAAAGTAATCAAAATACAAAAAAAAATCAAAATATAAAAAAATCTAACTTCTCAAAAAAGTCATTTTTATTCAAATATTTCAAAACTTCTAAAAAATCTAATTTTTTCAAAGTTTTGTTAGTAAATTAGGCTTAGGTACGGAAAGTTCCAGCAATTTGTCTTAAGGCACAATGCCATGCACTACTAGTATTATCAACTTTTAAACCAGAGAGAACTGTTTACAAGATATTGAAGAACAACTTATCTCAAAATTAGAGTAGAAAATAAAGCAAAAATATATTACTAGTTCAGTGTATTTAAGAAAACTGAAAATGAATTCGTATTATGTATATTGTACTGAAATTTACGTTCTAATCTATTATTTTTTATTAAATAAATATTTTTGTTTAATTTACCTAACATCCGAGTCTTTTGCTAAATCCATGGCACTTGCATGACAAACAACTTTGCGCCCATCATTTGGTTTTTTCAACATAGATTTCTCCCAGAAGGAATCCGGCACACCCGTCAAGTTTATTGACTTAAAGAAGTCATTTGCCAATTCAAACAATTTTCGTGGTGTATAGTTCTAGAATAATATTTGAGTTCATTATCATTAAATTTGATATGATTTGAATATTAATTAGTCAAATATTTATTGATGACAGAGTACCTACTTACTATAGGTGTTGTTAGTATATTTGAGAAACAACGTACAAATTATGTTATTGAAATAAAATGAGATATCTGGAGTAGAAGATGGGTAAAAAGATCCACCACCGTTATCTTAAAACCAAGTAAAGTTAGGAATTGTTCAACAACAATATTTGAAAGTAGAGGGAAAAAGATGTATAATCAGCCATCACGCCGCTATCAGGAGGTAAGCGGCAATGTTTAAAAATCCATAACAAAACTATTTTGTTCATTGTTGGTTATTTTGGTTGTGAGCACTGTTGTTTAGTTTACGAGATCTTAATAAAACTTGTTGGTAAGCGTTATTTACTTGTTTTATAATATAGTTTGTTAATTTTAAGTTAGATTTAACAGTTTAAAAAATAACTTCTATAAAAGCTTTTATTTGGGTGGGGTAAAGAGGACCAACTGAACCATTATCCTGGTAAAGGTGTAAACAATAAAAAATAGTTAATTAAGTTAACAAAAGCAATTCAACAAGAGATAATTTAAATACAGACTTATTTTAACTATGCTTATGATTATTTCTGACAAAATACTGGATCAATGCTGAATACAATGTCGTCCCTGTAAAAAATGTACCCTGTAAATAATGTAGCTATTATTTCGTTCAACCCCTTTAGAATTAAAGATAGGACATTGTATCTGTTTTCCCAATGGCTGTCCTTTTTATCCAGCCTATGGAATAAACAGGACTAGGTGGTAAAATTTTGAATACCAACAAAAAAAATATTTTCACAATGATGAATTTGCTGGGAGTTTTACTGAACATAGTCAGATTGTTGTTTATTTGATATGTGCAATTTGTTGTAATATAATTGGTTTGGTTTTCACTATATGATTGCTCAAAATCAAATAGGACCTTTGTGGCAAAATTTTGAATAACAGCAAAAAAACATTTCCACATGAATTTACTGGGAGTTTTACTGAACATAGTCAGATAGTTGTTTGTTTGATACGTGCAATTTGTTGTGATATAAATGGTTTGGTTTTCAGAATATTTTTGCTCAAAGTCAAATTGGACTTGTGTGAAAAAATTTTGAATAAGAGCAAAGAAAAAACATTTTTACAATAATGTATTTGCTGGGAGTTTTACTGAACATTGTCAGACTGTTGATTGTTTGATAGATATGTGCAATTTGTTTTGATATAATTGGTTTGGTTTTAACAATATAATTGCTCAAACACAAATTGGACCTTTGTGCCCCGCACTACTCAAATATTAAAACTAGCAAATTGTACATATTTTTAACAATCGTCAATAATTTAATTATTATCAGTATTTTTATCCGTATTAATGTATATTGTTTAGTGAAGCATGAAATCCATATCAGTTTTATTGTTTCTAATTTTCCCAAGTATTAGTATTTGTTTTGACAGAAAATCCGATTTTACAATTTTATGTATGGTATGTCAAATCATTCTGAATCATTTGAGACAATATTTAGAAAAAGTTATGCAATTTTACACCTTCCACCGCCGATTGCTCAAAAACGGCTACACTGATTTCCAAAATTTAAATACCATTCGATGTAATTTGATAAGGTATAGTTAGTAGAATATTTGTCCAAATTTTTTTTGGAATTTTACTTGTGCTAATAATTTCGGTGTTATATCTGCCCCATTTGCGTCCGGATACGGTTTAACAATATCTTCAATTTGAGACCATTTTTGCGCCCAATTGTTGCCTAGCAAATGAGCCGGAATTGGGCCTCGTTCTGATACCACTTCTACAGAATAATGTCTTCTTAACTTATATCGAACATAAGCGTGAAGTTGGTTGTATAAAGGTTTCAATTCCCTTAATATACTGGAAAGCTCATCTTCGAAATCCTTAGTGTCGTATTCTGATAGCCACATTTCGGCAACGTCGGTGTAATCTAAATGTATGAAACAATAATAATATATATTATTATATATATTAAGTTTTTGGTTGTGAAAAAAAGAGACTGAATCGGATCCATGCTATAAAAGTGCATGCTGCACGAATCCTCAACTAAAGTCACTAAAATTACTTTGTTGGAGAAGAATACTAGTTATCGAGAGTAAAATTTATAGGAAACTGAAAGTAGAGACAAAAATTTATAATGTGAAATGTATGTAAGTGAAACTATAAACAATTGTGGGATAAAGGGTTTGAAAATAATAAGTGTATTTCGTCGTTTACCTTTATATTGGCATTTTTATTGAGAGCGTAGCCTTTCATAATAATAGAGATCGTCTTCAAGAGATCTGTGTATATAATTAACTTCTAGTACATATTTTGAGCAAAGTATTCTTCTAGTACATTTTTGGAGCAAATTGTTTAGTTTCGGTAAAGAATAATGCTTCTATTCAGATTGGAGAAAAAATGGAGAAAAAGAGACAGAAGTGTAAAAGTATAAACAACTGCAGAAAAAGGTGTGAAAATAATATAGTCGACGCAAAAATAGTCTTTTTAAATTTGTATAATATTTGTAAAGATAACACAGCCTTACATTACATTAAGAAATGTACATATTCAAATATTTTAGCGGGGCTTGTTTTTAAGGATTTTTTGACCCCTCTCCCCCTTGGTGATACATGGTGATATTCAAAATTACCCCTCCTTCCCCACCAAACATCAGGTGTATTTTTGTTTACGTTTTGAATGTTTGAACTTTTTTAAAAAAATTAATTAAAATATTAATACACGTGATAATTTACTATACTCGTGATACTATTACGTGATACTTCGTAGTATTTGTTAAACCTACCACCCCCCCTTCCCATAAAAAAACCCAAGTGATTAATAGACGCCCTCTTAAAACATTTTTACAAATGTGTGTTTATAATTAATTTTTATTAATTAATTTTAATTGATTTAATGCTAAACATTTTTATAAAAATAGCAGTTTTCGCTCTCCTTTTTTCATTGCAATAATTTAAATAAAAATTATTATTTATTGCCTTTATTAAAATCTTGTTTTCTTCGCAGTTTTTAAACTTCCTGAATTTTTAACAGTGTCCAAAAGCAAATATTGTCAATACAAATGACAATTGTATATTATCATCACTAAAATTGTTTTCGCTATTATTTTTGACCTTAATTTAGGCTTCAAGTGACTTGTCAAGTGAGTAAATTGAGTAGTTCCGTATTTCCTACACAATTTACATATTCAAATATCCCTGTAATTGTCAATATGTTCTTGAAAATAAAATCTACGTTTTTTAATATATTACACATAAATATTATTTAGCAATATAATTTCGTTATTATTTTTAGATATTCATAAACTTTGCATATATAACTACGCGACTTATCTATTGCAAGTAAAACTTTCGTTAATCTAAGGTCATGAATATGCAAAAGCAGAGCATTTTCTTTGTTTTATTATAAATAATTTCTTCGTTCTTTGAATATTCACTCACTATTAAGTCGAGCTGCTTCGTTTTTCAATTCAACATACTCTGAATATAATTTTCGAATTGGAGCTCCGGCCACGTTTCTCCATTGTTCCCAAACGTACTGTAATTCTTTTGCATTTCTACTTTTTGCAAAGATTTCGTTCACATCTGGAACAAGATTGAACTAGATATAATTCATAATCTTTTATTTTTTAATCAGGCATACTTGGTGTTTTATCGAGTTTGACAATTTAATTGCCATAATATTATTCGTGAAATATATAGAATTTTGTACAATAAGGAAAATTTTGCAAGCGAAAGTTTTTGGATAAACTGAAATATCATTATGTTAATGTTTCATACACTCTACAACTTATTGATTTTTTTTTTTCTTTTTTTGAAAATGATTTTTAGAGTTTGAGTTCTGAATATTTCGAAAAATTTAGAACACTTCAAAAGTTTTGAAATATTAATGATGAATGTGGCATGTTCTGTAAATAATTCAACAAACTAAATATTTTATACTAGATTCTAGTTGGATAAAAAATAATTCCTGATTTATAATATCATTACCAAAATTTCTCTAAACAATTTACGTAGGCAAAATTTTGTTAGAATATTGTTGTTTTTTAAGTAATCTTCAAAATGGAATAAATTACAAAAAATTACGATTCTAGTAGATTTATTCTCTTAATTATTGAATAAAAATTGTTGTTTTTATTCAATAATCTTTAAAAATGGTATTAATTAATTTACAATAATGGTATTATTGTTAATTAACAATTTACAATATTGTAGCCATTTGTAATTAAAATTTATTAATTTCAAATTATGTATATTTATACGTCTGATTATTGGATGTAAATTATTTTTATCTGAAAGATACCAAAATTTTCAAATTAATGGTTATAACTCTCGTATAACATTGAAATGATTGATCAGACAAGAAATTTAATTTTAATTTTTTTATGGCATTCCTAATTTTTTTTAATTACACAATACAATAAATATAAATGAAATAAAAAAATAACATAAATATAAATGAAATAGAGTACAAAATAAAGGATAGTATTTACATCGAAATGATATCCGTATTATGATGATTATGAAAGAAAAGAATGATAATAAAAAAACTAATTGTTAACTAAAGTAAAATACTAGGCAATTGCATAAATGTTTAACAAAAAAGTGTATAGTTCTTTCTATTTTAGTAACATTTTGATAATTTTTAATTGATTAATCATTTGCAAAATCAAATCTAATTACTTGTTTAAAAAAATATCAAATATCTATGAATTAAAAATAAAATTATCAGTCTTTTAAAATAGTTTTACCTGAATCCAATTCCAAATCGCACTTTTTTCTATTCTTATAATCGCATATCTTTGCAGTTGCATAATTTGTTTTCATTTCATTTTGAATATCTTGCAGTCGACGATATTTATGTTCATTTAAAATACTATCTCCTAATTTAAGATGAAGCTTGAACTGTCTTTTAAGATCTTCATCTTTAAATTGCCTCCAATTGAATTTTGAAGCTTCTGCAAGTTGGAGCTTTCTATATAAAGCATATTCTGCATTTACTTTTTTCTAGAATAAAAAGTTGTAGTACTAGATGTTATTAGAAGTAAAATTCGTTTGCAATTTGTGATTGGCAAAGAGTTTATTTTAGCAATTTAAATAGATGTTATGTTATATTATATTATATTTACAACATAAACAGATAAAAATATTTTTTACAAACCTTTTTCTCTGCATTTTCTTTCGTTATATTAGTGTTATAATCCCAATTGGCTAGTCCTATACGATTATACCAATCTATATTGGGCTGTTCTATTAACTCTAAAAAATTGGCAGCTTTTTCTTCTTCCTGATCGAAATCAGTTTTGGCGCCAAGTGTCAAGGTCGACAAAGATATTGCCAATATTAAAACTTTTAATGTCAATTCAATCATTATGAACTATATTTACTTCTTTTGTAGTCATTTAATCACTTTGCTCATATTTAACTATATAATCTAATACAAGATATATAAATTATTACAGCTCATATTATTAAATATAGATATTATTAGTACAATATGTTATTGATTATAGTATTTTGCTATGAAAGTATATAATATTGCTTCGTAGATACTAATAATAGGTTCCTTTTATCTATTTTAATTTACATGATAGGAAATACATAAACAAAGCAATTTGCAATTTCTGCCATTAGATATAGTCGATCAAAATCGTACTCATTTTAAAGAATATAAAATATAGAATATAAAGAATATAGAAGTTTATTTACATATATATATATATATATATATATATATATATATATATATATATTATCATTAAATGACAAATATAAATAATTTTTCAAGAATTTCACTAATCCAATCACAATCACTGCATTGCTACAATTGCTTTACTAATATTTAATTTTTTATTAAAACAAAAACTTTTTTGAAGTATTTTCATAAATTCAAATATATTTCAATTTATTTTTATGGAAATTGTGGAAAACGTACGTATAGTTGAACTGCACAAAATATACTGCAAAAGAACAAGACACTTGATAAAAACCTTTCGCATTCATTTTACTTTAGCGCGCGCATATAATTCATAACATTACTACAAATCGGTGTAAACGGAATAGTTTTACCTTATAAAATGTGTATTTCAAATCATTAAAAGATATTTCATAATTTTTCTACGATTTTTTCACTATATTTTCACATTTCGATATGGATGAAACCTCTTAAATTCGAATTTCTTTATTTTTTTATTTTTTGTTTTAATGAAGAATTCTGCATATTTCTGGATATCCATGGTAAGTTTTCTTATAATTAATTAAATAAAAAATGTTTACACGAAGAAATTAGTATATATTAATACCTTTATAATTATGTTTTCATACTTGATATGTGCCATAATTCATGCAATATTATACAATAATTGTTGAACATGTTTCATTATTTGAAAAAAAGATATACATATCATACTATAGAACAAATCAGAAAGGACAGAATACATTTTATATTTTATCATTCATTAAAACACCAAAATGAAACAAAAAGGACAGTAGGTATACTTTTTATAATATTTTAATCATTTACTAAAATATCAAAACAAAATGCAAAATAAAAAATTATATATAAATCCAGAAATGTTTGATAAAACATTAGTCGGTTTATGAAGGTTCAAAGTGTAGTTCAGATTTCTTTTAGAATAGCAATCAGAAACTATGAATTTTTTTCAATTCTTGTGATGATACTTTGTAACTACGATCTTCACCTTTTCAAATCGCAACTCAATGGTTTTATTGCTTGAACTAGACCTTTAATACTGCTGATTGACCCAGCAATGTAGGGCCACTTTTACTGCGAAACATATTTTCAACTATTAAGTAACTGCTTGATTTCTAGGTGGCCGGAGTTGGTTCGAACTTGAAAGCTTGGTTGTAAAGCCACGGCTCTTAGGACAGAGCCACGAAGAACCTCTGGATATGATATGATAATCATAATTCTTTGGCTACCATGTAAGTACTAATTACAAATTGATACGTTTGTTAACGCCAGAATTTTAAAAAACAAAATAAGTATTCAACAAATCCACTGTGCTCATATTTTTATATAAAATTATTTCATGACTAGTATTGAAGATGTTATTGAGATCACATACTTCAAGAACATAGTATTGAATTAGAACTCGCGACTCAATTATTGTCAAAAAATATTCTGTTGTGCATTTTGTTTTTTACTGATCGTTGGAGTATTAGATTATTTTTTGGCAGTAATAATAATAGCTTTTAATATTAAGCTGGATACCTGGATTAACTTTTTGAATGAAAAAATATAAATTCATCCTAGAAGTTGTTTCCACTCTTACATATGAGTATTGTTGAAAATTATTCACTAACGCCATCAGTAAGTACACGTCCAAAGTTCGTGCATTTCTTATACGAACCTTTCTAACCAATGAACGGTGGCGCTCTTATATGAGAGTGCGCATAGTTTTGGGTCGTCTGAATCAAGCTTATGACGAATATATTCGTCAATCACATATTTGTTTATCTTGAAAATTTCAAAATTTTTATCATTTTATTTTACTTATTTGTTAACATAAAAGCTTATATTACATATGTATAAAACTAAATAGTAGTAACTAAAGTTATGGCAAGGCTATGTTACGTAGCATTTTTCATATAAAATGGTACTAAAATTTTTCAAAATGCTATGTGGTTGCTTTGCTTTAGGCGTTTTGAATATAAAATAATCTAACCTAGAAAACGCACACACGTAAAAAGAATCATATAAAAAGTGCATCTTCCTGGTGTGTCATAATAATACGTGCGAAATGTAAGCACTTATGTGCAAAACGCCTGATCACTCAGCAAATACATAGAATTTTGACAGTTTTCATTACCATTTTACATGAAAAACGCAGCTTAATATAGACTTGTCATAACATTGGTCTATTTTAGGAACGGTTAATATCTTATTTAAGTGTGTATTAAATTTACTATTCCCATCTTCTTGCACATTTCTCAAGCTCGAACAAAAAGTCGGATTGCTGAAAGCTGAACATTGTTCAGGTAGACAACCGTACTTTATAAAAAACGGATGTATTTGTATGTGTGCGGATACAAATTGTTGTCGACGATTTCAGGAATACGGATCAATCGATTTGAATAATTCAAAAACCATTCGCCTTAAGGCAAATTGCTAGAACTTCCCGTACCGAAAGGAAATGTTCGAGGATTATTAAATGTTTTCAAATAGATTATTAAAAATACTGTAACTAATAGTTTAATATTTATAAGAATTATATGAACTGAACTGCAAAGTCAAAATCATTTAATTAAAGTTCATCAGTGAGCCAGAATTAAAATTAAAATCTGAATTATTTTCGATATACAAAAAATATTTTTCGGGAAAAAAATAATTAAATTTTGAAATAAAAAAAATCCAAAAGCAATTGTGTCGTCAACACAAGCTTTTTGAATTATTCAAGTCGAATGCTTAGTTTTCTCAAAAATTGCCATTTTGTGCACGTTTAGCTCTTTATCTTCGAAATGGCTCGACCTGCATTCGCCAAAGCAAATCACTACTTCTCACAACCATTACAAATTCAATGTTTTTGGATCATATCTCCATAACGGCTAGAAATGCCCTTGCTAAACACTAGTCAGCACATGTTCCTATCAATAAAAAACGAATATTTTTTAAATCATTCAAATCGGTTGATCCGTGCGCCCGAAAACGTGCACCAAAAAATGCGGACATGCAAAACACACACACACATCCATTTTTTCTGAGGTATGCCAAAATGTTCAGAAACCTTCATAACGTCGAGAAATGCAAAAATTTTCGTTTTCGATTTTTGGCCCATTACTATAACTACCCTACGGGAAGTTAAAAATCAAACGTTTTAAAAATTTTGTTGGAAAAGATTCAAAATTTTCATAAAATTTTAAAGCTTCTAAAAATAACGCTCCAGGAAGTTTAAACAATTTTCCATATACCACTAGTAAAATAAATAAGATTGAAATTGAGTTGTTTATCTTTTCGCCTGAAGCAATACAAGTCCACAACTTGGCACAACTTTTGTTGACAATACATATTCGGCTTTATTGGTCAGACATTAGATCCACGTGCAAAAAAACTTATTGCAGAAAAAAAGTAAAGATAAAAATGTAACAAAAGCAAAAAAATACATACTTATTAACTTCCCGTGGGGTAAGTTATAGTAATCGCAAAAAATTTGAAAATGAAAATTTTTGCATCTCTTCACGTTTTGAAGGTTTCTGAACATTTTGTCATATCTTATAATTAGAAAAAATTGATGTATGTGTGTGTGTACATGGATACAATTTTTCGTCCACAATTTTGGGCGCAAAAATCAACCAATTAGAGTGATTAAACATTGAACATTCGATTACTATTGATGAGAAGACGTGCTGATTAGTTTTTGGTGGGGACAGGTCCATCAATTTCAAATATACAGGGCAAAAAGAGCCAAAAACGGTATTTCAATTTTTGAAAGAACGGTGTATCCGATTTCAATGATTCAAAAAACATGTTTATTGCATTGACGAAATGAAGCATTGATGAAATTTTTGCTAAGGCAGGTCTAGCGATTTTGGAGATACAGAGGAAAAAGTAAAAAAAACGATATTTGGCGGTCATAAATGATCATTAGATATAGGCACATTAAATTATCAGATATTTGATAAAATTTTCAAAAATGAGTACTACTTTTGTTGGGTTCTGTACTAAGATTGTTAATTTTTAAGGTTTACTTATACGGTTAAAACAAATTTCAAAATTTTCAAAAAAAATGTTTTTTCAAAAATATAGTTTTATACTTCAAATTTCGAATTTTAAATTCACAAACCAGTTTGAAAATGTAAATATTTCAAATGCGTTATTCTAATCGTAAAAAATATAACCTCAGATGGATTTATTCGGCACCTATTGCTAATGTAAACTTTTTCAAGTGTTTTGAGCGATAAGGTCGTTACTGTATTTTTTATGAACGATAAAATATATTGTTATGTACAATTACTCCTAGGCTTATTTAAATATTTTCATATCAGGACTACATCTATAAGCTAGACATATCCAACATCGAATCGGATCACCACTGGGTGACCTTTCAACCTTTTTCCTTTATTTAATAAACCATCGAAATTACTGAATGTTGTATTAGAACGACAGATTGTAATTCACAAATGTAAATAAAAAAATAAAAAATATAACTAGCTGTAAGTGGAATTCTGTCTTAAGGCAATTAGGGCATCGTGTCTTAAGGCAAATTGCTGGAACTTCCCGTACCAAAAATTATTATTTTTTAAAAACGATTAACATTTTTGAAAAAAACTTATTTCAAAAAAATAAAATTTTTGAGAAACTATAAATTGGACAAAAAATTACTTTTTATTAAAAAATATTAAAAAAAAAAAAATAAAAAAAAATTTTTTGTTTTCTTTATTTTGACATATTTTGGAAGATCTGAACTTTTTTTCAAAGCAAACGTACTGCTTTAACTGCATAGAAACAAAATATAAAGCGCGTAAGCGCCGCGTCGCTGTCTAACGGGTAAACATTGGTACGGAACCCATAGGAATGTAAACAAAATTTATACTTATTATTAAAATCTCTATAAAATATCTGATAATTTGATGTGCATATGTCTAATGATCATTTTTGACCACCAAATGGCATTCTTTTTTACTTTTTTTGTTAGATCTCCGAAACCTGCCCTTATGAAAATTTGATCAATTATTCATCTTGTCAATACAAGTAAAATGTTCTTTGAATTATTAAAATCGGACGCTCCGTTCTCTTACAAACTGAGGTACCGTTTTTGGCACTTTTTGCCTCGTATCTTTGGAACGGCTTGAGGCTTAGGCTCTTTATCAATACGAATCGAATGTTTTTTGAATTATTCAAATCGGTGGATCCGTGTTCCCAAAATCGTCGACGAAAATTTGTATCCAAACATACATACATACACACACGCATACACATATATCCATTTTTTCTAAGGTATGCCAAAATGTTCAGAAGGTTTTGAAACGTAAAAATCTATAAAAATTTTCATTTTCGATTTTTTGGCGATTACTATAACTTGCCCTACGGGAAGTTAAAAAATATAACAAAAGCAACAAAATATTAAATAACTATGTAATATATTTACTACCACCATCTTCTTGTACATCTCTCAAGCTCGGACAAAAAGTCTGATAAACCATTGTTCAGGTACAAAAGTGATCCAGCGGAGTACCCAACCTCACTAGCGGATAACCCAACCTTAATACATCAACAAGAGTGTTTCCATCCACGCGCGTTTTGCGCAAGCGCGCTAGTAGTCGAATCTCTCGGCATTCGTCAGTCCTCTAATGGCCGCTCTCGCGTCTGGTTCATGTCAGTGCAATCCTCAACATTTTAGGTTATGGTAATAAACAACCTAGCAAAATAATAAATAAAATTGAGTTAACAGTTAAATTGTTATTCTATCTATTATTACCAAAATGTGTGTATTATTTTTTGCGACAATCGTGCAGTGATAATATAGTTACATACAGTGCTGTGTTGTGAATTTTGGTTATTTATTTGTTTACATCATCAATGAGTTCCTCGAGACCGCATTTGCAGAGTTTTCTTAACATTCGGTGGCGATCCGACAGGAGATCCAGAGATTCGAAAGTGTACATCCTTCTATTTATGCTATTTATGATTTAATTGAACTTATACCTGATGGAATTGTTGCCCAGCAGATAAGGGATCACGTCGTTTGCATTGAAGGTAAGTCAACACTTTCACTTGTAGAAAATGTGCTAAAGATTCATGATTATGAGCGTTGAGATGATTAGGATCTCTGTATTTATATCTTTGTTGTTTAGGTATAAATGTACATATTATGTTCTATGAAATGTGTATCAAACTATTTTCTAATTGTTCCTGAATATTTTGTTTTTCTCATTCATTCCTCATCCCCAAGATATGAACTATCTTACAACATGCATTGATAAATGTAATTCCAAACTTTTTTTTAATATCTGCGCCTATTCCTTAAGAACATCAGCAAATTTTTGGTGTCCTTAACTGGACAGCTGTGAATAAATAGAGAATAAAAAAATAGTACTTAGATATGGGATAATTTGAATATTTATGTCTGTTGTTTAGGTATAAAATGTACATATTATTCTATGAAATTGCATAAATCTATTTTTTAGTTATTC
>NW_020537758.1:51739786-51771739 GCF_003426905.1 Ctenocephalides felis
GAATAAATTACAAAAAATTACGATTCTAGTAGATTTTATTCTCTTAATTATTGAATAAAAATGTTGTTTTTATTCAATAATCTTAAAAATGGTATTAATTAATTTACAATAATGGTATTATTGTTAATTAACAATTTACAATATTGTAGCCATTTGTAATTAAAATTTATTAATTTCAAATTATGTATATTTATACGTCTGATTATTGGATGTAAATTATTTTTATCTGAAAGATACCAAAATTTTCAAATTAATGGTTATAACTCTCGTATAACATTGAAATGATTGATCAGACAAGAAATTTAATTTTAATTTTTTTATGGCACTCCTAATTTTTTTTAATTACACAATACAATAAATATAAATGAAATAAAAAAATAACATAAATATAAATGAAATAGAGTACAAAATAAAGGATAGTATTTACATCGAAATGATATCCGTATTATGATGATTATGAAAGAAAAGAATGATAATAAAAAAACTAATTGTTAACTAAAGTAAAATACTAGGCAATTGCATAAATGTTTAACAAAAAAGTGTATAGTTCTTTCTATTTTAGTAACATTTTGATAATTTTTAATTGATTAATCATTTGCAAAATCAAATCTAATTACTTGTTTAAAAAAATATCAAATATCTATGAATTAAAAATAAATTATCAGTCTTTTAAAATAGTTTTACCTGAATCCAATTCCAAATCGCACTTTTTTCTATTCTTATAATCGCATATCTTTGCAGTTGCATAATTTGTTTTCATTTCATTTTGAATATCTTGCAGTCGACGATATTTATGTTCATTTAAAATACTATCTCCTAATTTAAGATGAAGCTTGAACTGTCTTTTAAGATCTTCATCTTTAAATTGCCTCCAATTGAATTTTGAAGCTTCTGCAAGTTGGAGCTTTCTATATAAAGCATATTCTGCATTTACTTTTTTCTAGAATAAAAAGTTGTAGTACTAGATGTTATTAGAAGTAAAATTCGTTTGCAATTTGTGATTGGCAAAGAGTTTATTTTAGCAATTTAAATAGATGTTATGTTATATTATATTATATTTACAACATAAACAGATAAAAATATTTTTTACAAACCTTTTTCTCTGCATTTTCTTTCGTTATATTAGTGTTATAATCCCAATTGGCTAGTCCTATACGATTATACCAATCTATATTGGGCTGTTCTATTAACTCTAAAAAATTGGCAGCTTTTTCTTCTTCCTGATCGAAATCAGTTTTGGCGCCAAGTGTCAAGGTCGACAAAGATATTGCCAATATTAAAACTTTTAATGTCAATTCAATCATTATGAACTATATTTACTTCTTTTGTAGTCATTTAATCACTTTGCTCATATTTAACTATATAATCTAATACAAGATATATAAATTATTACAGCTCATATTATTAAATATAGATATTATTAGTACAATATGTTATTGATTATAGTATTTGCTATGAAAGTATATAATATTGCTTCGTAGATACTAATAATAGGTTCCTTTTATCTATTTTAATTTACATGATAGGAAATACATAAACAAAGCAATTTGCAATTTCTGCCATTAGATATAGTCGATCAAAATCGTACTCATTTTAAAGAATATAAAATATAGAATATAAAGAATATAGAAGTTTATTTACATATATATATATATATATATATATATATATATATATATATATCATTAAATGACAAATATAAATAATTTTTCAAGAATTTCACTAATCCAATCACAATCACTGCATTGCTACAATTGCTTTACTAATATTTAATTTTTTATTAAAACAAAAACTTTTTTTGAAGTATTTTCATAAATTCAAATATATTTCAATTTATTTTTATGGAAATTGTGGAAAACGTACGTATAGTTGAACTGCACAAAATATACTGCAAAAGAACAAGACACTTGATAAAAACCTTTCGCATTCATTTTACTTTAGCGCGCGCATATAATTCATAACATTACTACAAATCGGTGTAAACGGAATAGTTTTACCTTATAAAATGTGTATTTCAAATCATTAAAAGATATTTCATAATTTTTCTACGATTTTTTCACTATATTTTCACATTTCGATATGGATGAAACCTCTTAAATTCGAATTTCTTTATTTTTTTATTTTTTGTTTTAATGAAGAATTCTGCATATTTCTGGATATCCATGGTAAGTTTTCTTATAATTAATTAAATAAAAAATGTTTACACGAAGAAATTAGTATATATTAATACCTTTATAATTATGTTTTCATACTTGATATGTGCCATAATTCATGCAATATTATACAATAATTGTTGAACATGTTTCATTATTTGAAAAAAAGATATACATATCATACTATAGAACAAATCAGAAAGGACAGAATACATTTTATATTTTATCATTCATTAAAACACCAAAATGAAACAAAAAGGACAGTAGGTATACTTTTTATAATATTTTAATCATTTACTAAAATATCAAAACAAAATGCAAAATAAAAAATTATATATAAATCCAGAAATGTTTGATAAAACATTAGTCGGTTTATGAAGGTTCAAAGTGTAGTTCAGATTTCTTTTAGAATAGCAATCAGAAACTATGAATTTTTTTCAATTCTTGTGATGATACTTTGTAACTACGATCTTCACCTTTTCAAATCGCAACTCAATGGTTTTATTGCTTGAACTAGACCTTTAATACTGCTGATTGACCCAGCAATGTAGGGCCACTTTTACTGCGAAACATATTTTCAACTATTAAGTAACTGCTTGATTTCTAGGTGGCCGGAGTTGGTTCGAACTTGAAAGCTTGGTTGTAAAGCCACGGCTCTTAGGACAGAGCCACGAAGAACCTCTGGATATGATATGATAATCATAATTCTTTGGCTACCATGTAAGTACTAATTACAAATTGATACGTTTGTTAACGCCAGAATTTTAAAAAACAAAATAAGTATTCAACAAATCCACTGTGCTCATATTTTTATATAAAATTATTTCATGACTAGTATTGAAGATGTTATTGAGATCACATACTTCAAGAACATAGTATTGAATTAGAACTCGCGACTCAATTATTGTCAAAAAATATTCTGTTGTGCATTTTGTTTTTTACTGATCGTTGGAGTATTAGATTATTTTTTGGCAGTAATAATAATAGCTTTTAATATTAAGCTGGATACCTGGATTAACTTTTTGAATGAAAAAATATAAATTCATCCTAGAAGTTGTTTCCACTCTTACATATGAGTATTGTTGAAAATTATTCACTAACGCCATCAGTAAGTACACGTCCAAAGTTCGTGCATTTCTTATACGAACCTTTCTAACCAATGAACGGTGGCGCTCTTATATGAGAGTGCGCATAGTTTTGGGTCGTCTGAATCAAGCTTATGACGAATATATTCGTCAATCACATATTTGTTTATCTTGAAAATTTCAAAATTTTTATCATTTTATTTTACTTATTTGTTAACATAAAAGCTTATATTACATATGTATAAAACTAAATAGTAGTAACTAAAGTTATGGCAAGGCTATGTTACGTAGCATTTTTCATATAAAATGGTACTAAAATTTTTCAAAATGCTATGTGGTTGCTTTGCTTTAGGCGTTTTGAATATAAAATAATCTAACCTAGAAAACGCACACACGTAAAAAGAATCATATAAAAAGTGCATCTTCCTGGTGTGTCATAATAATACGTGCGAAATGTAAGCACTTATGTGCAAAACGCCTGATCACTCAGCAAATACATAGAATTTTGACAGTTTTCATTACCATTTTACATGAAAAACGCAGCTTAATATAGACTTGTCATAACATTGGTCTATTTTAGGAACGGTTAATATCTTATTTAAGTGTGTATTAAATTTACTATTCCCATCTTCTTGCACATTTCTCAAGCTCGAACAAAAAGTCGGATTGCTGAAAGCTGAACATTGTTCAGGTAGACAACCGTACTTTATAAAAAAACGGATGTATTTGTATGTGTGCGGATACAAATTGTTGTCGACGATTTCAGGAATACGGATCAATCGATTTGAATAATTCAAAAACCATTCGCCTTAAGGCAAATTGCTAGAACTTCCCGTACCGAAAGGAAATGTTCGAGGATTATTAAATGTTTTCAAATAGATTATTAAAAATACTGTAACTAATAGTTTAATATTTATAAGAATTATATGAACTGAACTGCAAAGTCAAAATCATTTAATTAAAGTTCATCAGTGAGCCAGAATTAAAATTAAAATCTGAATTATTTTCGATATACAAAAAATATTTTTCGGGAAAAAAATAATTAAATTTTGAAATAAAAAAAATCCAAAAGCAATTGTGTCGTCAACACAAGCTTTTTGAATTATTCAAGTCGAATGCTTAGTTTTCTCAAAAATTGCCATTTTGTGCACGTTTAGCTCTTTATCTTCGAAATGGCTCGACCTGCATTCGCCAAAGCAAATCACTACTTCTCACAAACAATTTGGATCATATCTCCATAACGGCTAGAAATGCCCTTGCTAAACACTAGTCAGCACATGTTCCTATCAATAAAAAACGAATATTTTTTAAATCATTCAAATCGGTTGATCCGTGCGCCCGAAAACGTGCACCAAAAAATGCGGACATGCAAAACACACACACACATCCATTTTTTCTGAGGTATGCCAAAATGTTCAGAAACCTTCATAACGTCGAGAAATGCAAAAATTTTCGTTTTCGATTTTTGGCCCATTACTATAACTACCCTACGGGAAGTTAAAAATCAAACGTTTTAAAAATTTTGTTGGAAAAGATTCAAAATTTTCATAAAATTTTAAAGCTTCTAAAAATAACGCTCCAGGAAGTTTAAACAATTTTCCATATACCACTAGTAAAATAAATAAGATTGAAATTGAGTTGTTTATCTTTTCGCCTGAAGCAATACAAGTCCACAACTTGGCACAACTTTTGTTGACAATACATATTCGGCTTTATTGGTCAGACATTAGATCCACGTGCAAAAAAACTTATTGCAGAAAAAAAGTAAAGATAAAAATGTAACAAAAGCAAAAAAATACATACTTATTAACTTCCCGTGGGGTAAGTTATAGTAATCGCAAAAAATTTGAAAATGAAAATTTTTGCATCTCTTCACGTTTTGAAGGTTTCTGAACATTTTGTCATATCTTATAATTAGAAAAAATTGATGTATGTGTGTGTGTACATGGATACAATTTTTCGTCCACAATTTTGGGCGCAAAAATCAACCAATTAGAGTGATTAAACATTGAACATTCGATTACTATTGATGAGAAGACGTGCTGATTAGTTTTTGGTGGGGACAGGTCCATCAATTTCAAATATACAGGGCAAAAAGAGCCAAAAACGGTATTTCAATTTTTGAAAGAACGGTGTATCCGATTTCAATGATTCAAAAAACATGTTTATTGCATTGACGAAATGAAGCATTGATGAAATTTTTGCTAAGGCAGGTCTAGCGATTTTGGAGATACAGAGGAAAAAGTAAAAAAAACGATATTTGGCGGTCATAAATGATCATTAGATATAGGCACATTAAATTATCAGATATTTGATAAAATTTTCAAAAATGAGTACTACTTTTGTTGGGTTCTGTACTAAGATTGTTAATTTTTAAGGTTTACTTATACGGTTAAAACAAATTTCAAAATTTTCAAAAAAAATGTTTTTTCAAAAATATAGTTTTATACTTCAAATTTCGAATTTTAAATTCACAAACCAGTTTGAAAATGTAAATATTTCAAATGCGTTATTCTAATCGTAAAAAATATAACCTCAGATGGATTTATTCGGCACCTATTGCTAATGTAAACTTTTTCAAGTGTTTTGAGCGATAAGGTCGTTACTGTATTTTTTATGAACGATAAAATATATTGTTATGTACAATTACTCCTAGGCTTATTTAAATATTTTCATATCAGGACTACATCTATAAGCTAGACATATCCAACATCGAATCGGATCACCACTGGGTGACCTTTCAACCTTTTTCCTTTATTTAATAAACCATCGAAATTACTGAATGTTGTATTAGAACGACAGATTGTAATTCACAAATGTAAATAAAAAAATAAAAAATATAACTAGCTGTAAGTGGAATTCTGTCTTAAGGCAATTAGGGCATCGTGTCTTAAGGCAAATTGCTGGAACTTCCCGTACCAAAAATTATTATTTTTTAAAAACGATTAACATTTTTGAAAAAACTTATTTCAAAAAAATAAAATTTTTGAGAAACTATAAATTGGACAAAAATTACTTTTTATTAAAAAATATTAAAAAAAAAAAAAAAAAAAAAAATTTTTTGTTTTCTTTATTTTGACATATTTTGGAAGATCTGAACTTTTTTTCAAAGCAAACGTACTGCTTTAACTGCATAGAAACAAAATATAAAGCGCGTAAGCGCCGCGTCGCTGTCTAACGGGTAAACATTGGTACGGAACCCATAGGAATGTAAACAAAATTTATACTTATTATTAAAATCTCTATAAAATATCTGATAATTTGATGTGCATATGTCTAATGATCATTTTTGACCACCAAATGGCATTCTTTTTTACTTTTTTTGTTAGATCTCCGAAACCTGCCCTTATGAAAATTTGATCAATTATTCATCTTGTCAATACAAGTAAAATGTTCTTTGAATTATTAAAATCGGACGCTCCGTTCTCTTACAAACTGAGGTACCGTTTTTGGCACTTTTTGCCTCGTATCTTTGGAACGGCTTGAGGCTTAGGCTCTTTATCAATACGAATCGAATGTTTTTTGAATTATTCAAATCGGTGGATCCGTGTTCCCAAAATCGTCGACGAAAATTTGTATCCAAACATACATACATACACACACGCATACACATATATCCATTTTTTCTAAGGTATGCCAAAATGTTCAGAAGGTTTTGAAACGTAAAAATCTATAAAAATTTTCATTTTCGATTTTTTGGCGATTACTATAACTTGCCCTACGGGAAGTTAAAAAATATAACAAAAGCAACAAAATATTAAATAACTATGTAATATATTTACTACCACCATCTTCTTGTACATCTCTCAAGCTCGGACAAAAAGTCTGATAAACCATTGTTCAGGTACAAAAGTGATCCAGCGGAGTACCCAACCTCATCTTAGCGGATAACCCAACCTTAATACATCAA
Organism: Ctenocephalides felis; assembly: GCF_003426905.1. Lineage (NCBI taxonomy): Eukaryota > Metazoa > Arthropoda > Insecta > Siphonaptera > Pulicidae > Ctenocephalides > Ctenocephalides felis. The sequence goes on from NW_020537758.1 coordinate 51,746,935, forward strand.
CAAGAGTGTTTCCATCCACGCGCGTTTTGCGCAAGCGCGCTAGTAGTCGAATCTTCCGGCATTTGTCAGTCCTCTAATGGCCGCTCTCGCGTCTGGTTCATGTCAGTGCAATCCTCAACATTTTAGGTTATGGTAATAAACAACCTAGCAAAATAATAAATAAAATTGAGTTAACAGTTAAATTGTTATTCTATCATTATTACCAAAAATGTGTGTATTATTTTTTGCGACAATCGTGCAGTGATAATATAGTTACATACAGTGTTGTGTTGTGAATTTTGGTTATTTATTTGTTTACATCACAATGAGTTCCTCGAGACCGCATTTGCAGAGTTTTCTTAACAATTCGGTGGCGATCCGACAGGAGATCCAGAGATTCGAAAGTGTACATCCTTCTATTTATGCTATTTATGATTTAATTGAACTTATACCTGATGGAATTGTTGCCCAGCAGATAAGGGATCACGTCGTTTGCATTGAAGGTAAGTCAACACTTTCACTTGTAGAAAATGTGCTAAAGATTCATGATTATGAGCGTTGAGATGATTAGGATCTCTGTATTTATATCTTTGTTGTTTAGGTATAAAATGTACATATTATGTTCTATGAAATGTGTATCAAACTATTTTCTAATTATTCCTGAATATTTTGTTTTTCTCATTCCTCATCCCCAAGATATGAAACTATCTTACAACATGCATTGATAAATGTAATTCCAAACTTTTTTTTAATATCTGCGCCTATTCCTTAAAGAACATCAGCAAATTTTTGGTGTCCTTAACTGGACAGCTGTGAATAAAATAGAGAATAAAAAAAATAGTACTTAGATATGGGAATAATTTGAATATTTATGTCTGTTGTTTAGGTATAAAATGTACATATTATGTTCCATGAAATGTGCATAAATCTATTTTTTAGTTATTCTTGAATATCTTGTTTTTCTCATTCCTCCTCTCTTTTATATTAATTAAATAGAAGTTATTAAACTATCTTGCAACGTGCATTGATAAATGTAATTCCAAACTGTTTATTTTTTTAATATCTGCGCCTATTCCTTAAAGAACATTAGCAAGTTTTTGGTAGTAGATGATTCGCATCTTAGTATTGCCTTTTGTTTAGGTATAAAGTGTGCATTTTTTTCTATGAAATATCCATAAAACAAATTTTCATTATTCCTTGAAATCTTATTATACGTACGAGTATATCACATTTCTTTTCCCTATTATATTAATTTAAGCAGAATGTTGTGAAACTATCTTACAATATGCATTGATAAATGTAATTCCAAACTGTTTATTTTTTTAATATCTGCGTCTATTCCTTAAAGAACATCAACAAATTTTTATGGTACTTAACTCGACAGAAAATAGAGAATAAAAAAAATAGTACTTACAATTAGATGATTCGCATCTTAGTATTTATGTCTGTTGTTCAGGTATAAATATTATGTTCTATGAAATTTGCATAAAACTATTTTCTAATTATTCCAGAAAATCTTGTTTATCTCATTCCTCAGCCCTTTTATATTAATTGAGCAGAAATTATGAAACTATCTTACCAAACTGTTTATTCTAATGTTACCAACAGTTATAGTAATCGCAAAAAAATCAAAAATGAAAATGTTTATATATCCTTAAGTTTCAGAGGTTTATGAACATTTTGGCATACCTACCTTAGAAAAAATGTATGGATGTGTGTGTGTATGTATGTGTGTGTGTGTGCAGATACAAATTTTCGTCGACGATTTCGGGAACACGGTTCAACCGATTTGAATTATTCGAAAAACATTCGAAACATAATTTTTTAATTTTTAGTACGAGATGTTCTAGCAATTTGCCTTAAGGCACGATGCCATACAGCACTAGTTTTTAAATATCTGCGCCTATTCATTAAAGAACATCATCAAACTTTTGGTAATACTTAGATGATTCGCATCTTAGTACTTATGTCTATTGTTAAGAAAATGTGCATATTATCCCATGAAAAGTGACTATTGTATTAATTTAAGCATTATGTGTAATTCTCAAAGGTGATAATGTGGTCGAACTAAAAATATTGACACATGATTTTAGCACTCCAAATAATCCAAAGAATTTTTTTTTATAAATTAAATAAAATAATAATATCGCTATCGTATAAACTACGGGCAAGTCATTTTCAACTATATTTTTACCCCCTTAATTTTCGTGAAGTATTATAGGTACTTTTTTAATTGTAAGTTGTTTTCAATTTAATTAATTTCATTTAAACATGGTAAAAAATAATTTAAAATAAATTTCCCGCGAACAAGATAGCATTACAGCTTAAAGTCTACATTAAGAAAAATTATTAACTTTTCTGAAAAATTATGACGAACTAATCATTAATATGTGCAACTTCAGTAATAGAAAATGATTACTGTGGTCGAGTTTTGGAGTTTAATTTTTTCTTTTAATATCTGCCCCTATTCCATAAGAAACATCACAAAATTTTTGTCAGTACTTAAAAAGTCTAAATCGAATGATTAAAAAAAAGTTCCATATAAAAATACCGTGCAAAATTGTTGCACTTTTGTTAAAGTAAAATGCTCTTTATATTTTTTCAACATTTCAAGATTCAACAGCAATTTGTTTTTCTTATTGCAAAAGCATTTAGTATTTTTTTTATTTTGTCATAAATTACCAGTATAAAAAAACATTGAGTAATTAATTTGATAAATAACATAGAATTTTAAAAGGAAAACCCAGTGGTTTACCTTTTATTCATGCACTAAATTATATCTAAATTTAGTTTTGGTATTATATTCAGTAATTATTAACACTATAAAATATATAAATTTAGAATCAAAATAGAGATTACTTAGTACTCAAATTCATTCACAATAATCGCATTTCATTATTTGAATTGAACTTTAATTAGCTCGTCACAAATGATATAATTTTTCAGTCAAACATTGGCTTTATTGTAATGTAATGTTGTTGGCGGGAAATTTATTTTAAATTATTGACTATCATTTAAATGTTTAATTTAGATTTATCTCACTTTTGTTTTGTATTATACATTATATATATTTATTAAGCAGATATGTTATGAAACTATCCAAAAATAATATGGATTTATAAATTCAATATCAGTCTAAAAAACGTTCAAAATTATTGCTTTTATAATCATTCAAGTGAAATTCTCTTAATATAAATATTTCTTAATATAAATATTTTAGAGAATTTTAATTCGATTTATTAAAAATATTGTTTTTTTATTTTATTAATATACTTGATTAGTTAACAACATTTCGAGATGCTTATTTATGATTAGTTTGTCACGAATTAAATATTAATTTTTCTATAAAAATAAACTTTAACATGTAATGCTATATTGTTGGCGGGAAATTTGTTGTAAATTATTTTCCACCATTTTTAAATGACTTATATAGTTTATGCATAATACTCGATAAAATTGAAAATCAAAAAGAATAAGTTACATTCTGAATCTGCCACATTTAACAAAACATTTTTTAGTTAGAATACTTATACTTTTCCAAATAGCTTATGAAAATTGCATTTTCGATTGCGGTTTAATAAATCTTTGAAAATAAATTAGAATACTAATCTACTTTATTAGATTATTTTTCTTTTAGAGAAGTTATTTACTATAATAAAACATAAACAAATTTACTTTAAACATAATTTAAGGTAAATAATATATTAATAAATTAATGAAAAAATTATCTTCAATGGTTAAAGTTTGAATATTGTAGTAGATTGTTTATAAAACTATAAAGTAATGCGTTTGAAAAATCTCAAATCAATCTAATCTCAAAGATATTTTTTTATTCATCTTGCAACGATGTTATATTTTAATGAAAACTAATTAGAATTTTGAGATAAAATAATTCTTAGAAGCGTTAAAAAAAATGTTTTTTTGAATTTTAAAGCTTTTTTAGAGAATTTTATTTTCGGTACGGAAAGTTCCAGCAATTTGTCTTAAAGCACGATGCCACGCACCACTAGTTATTATTTTTTTCCATATCAATTTATAATTTTGATGGCAAATTTACATTTTTTCACCAACCTATACGCCGGCCTAGATGACCACATGTGCGTACAACAAAATGTTCGATGTAGGATGTAGGTTAATATTATTCATGCACTAAGATTTATCTTCACGGTTTAGCGATCACATTCGCGTGATATAAAATATAAAACTATAAACGTTTTTGCATTTTCTGTATAACTCAGAAATTTAATATCTTCTTTTCAATCTATCTTCTAACTCTTGTAAACGCCTTTCATCGACATTTGCTCAAAAACGCCTGAACCGATTTCATAAATTTAAAAGCTATTTGATGTATCTCGATGAGGACTATCGTTTGTCAGTTTTGTGCGACGATCTGCTAAGCCGTTTCTTTATAATTTGGAAAAAAGTGTTAAACTTTTAGTCCACATTTAAGCTCATACTACCGAATCCATTTTTAAAATATTAAAAAGTGTTCGAAAGATATTAGTTGGAAATAATGATACTGATTAGTTTTAGGTGAAAATCTACCGAGCCGTTTTCTTGTAATTAACAGTTGAAAAAAAAAATGTAAGCCGATTTTTATGGAAATTTTTTGACGATATATATCATTGTCTTATAGAACCTACTAAAATATTACGGCCTTACGACAAGTAGTTTAATTTTAAAAATTCATCTAAGTTTGAGAAAATAAGTAGTTCTTTTGACATTTGTTAAAATTAAAATTAGTCGATTTACTTGGTATAACGATAGAGTACTTGGTCTTAATGAATATAGTAAACAATTAAAGTCCTACAAAAAACTGGCTCAATTATAAAAAATATTGATTTTTGAAAATTTGCTTTAAAAAAATAATCCGACCGGGTTGACGTGTTCGATTTTCAATAATGTGTAATAAATCCACTTCGATACTTTTAACTACTCATACATTAATTTATCTTTCATGGATTAAGTCGATTATTTACACAAATCGGGAAGTTCATGTAACTTGTCTCAAGGCAAAATACCAATACCAACTAGTTAAAATTGTAGTGTTCAAATTATAGGATTTTTGCTGGTACTTATATTTTTTAATAATTTGTACATTGTTTAAAACAAAATAAGCGATCAAGCGTTTTACACATAAAACTGTCTTTACTCATATGTTATTATGGCACATCAGAAAGATGCAGTTCTGATAACCTTCCTTTTTGATGTTGTTTGTTCTTAGGTTAGGTTTGTTATCTAAAACTGACTACGCAGCAAATACATAGCATTTTGACAGTTTTTACTAACATATTATACAGAGAAAGCAGCGTAACCATGACAACGCTATATTATGATCTATTTTACCGGAGAATTTGCCCCTCAGTATGCGTTTGGATGTATCTATACTTACAATTTTTTCAGCGTCTATTACATTATATAACTTTGAATTTTATCAACAACAACGCGCTTTTTAATGTTATTGTTTTGGTTTTATATCATAAAAGTGATGCTGTATTTGTTCTTTGTTGTGTTGTGAGTGAGTAGAAGAGATACTATACTACGTTCGTTCGGAACCTGTTTCTGTTTCGAGATCATAGGGTGACCACGCTCGAGCGTTCGCCGGCGCTCCGACGAACGAGAATTAAATGTTATGAAACAAATTACTTAAGTTTATGTAGGGTGTACAATGACCCAATTGTCAGTTTTGGGACTGTTATGGCACATTAATGAAAGCTAAATGCGATTTGGTTCAGTTTAAGTATGGCTTTTGCTCTGCTTGATACTTTGGTGTAGAGTAAAATTATGCTTAACGAGAACTTTGCTAAACAAGTAATACATAATTATAAAAAATATGACGCTTCAAGGGCCAATTTTCGGATATAATAGCTTTGTTATGTTATATCACACTCCTTCCTCATTTATAGATGTAATCAGTTTATGCACTTAAAACACTTTTTTTTTTTGTATAACGAAGGAAATGCTTTTAAGCATCCCAGACTGGTGTTTTGTCTGGGTATGTCGGACTCAATACGGCCCTGGTATAATACCGACTAAAACCTCCACTTTGCCCTTGCCTCTGGTCCCCGTCGTTAGGCATCACTTTGTGGGGGGAGGATCTAGAATATTATAATTTTTAACTTGTTTTCATACTCATCTTTTAAAACACCTGTGTAAAAGTTGAACAAATATTATATTTTACCATATGTGCCATTTGGAGATTAGGTTTTAGCAATTGAGATTGTGAAAAGCGCTTGAATAAACATCATCATAGATGTAGCTTTTTGGCAGTTTCGTCACTACATTCTCATACGATTACTCGGTCATAGGTGACCAGTTTCAAAACATAACTATTTTATCTAAGAATTTTTATCCATAAAACATCATATTTTTTGTAAATTTGTACTATTTATTTAGAAACATTTTAATTTCTCTATGAATTTTAGTTATATTCCGGCACAGTAAAATGTCCTATTTAGATAAAAATTTGCAACACCTTTTCCAAAGAAACAAATAAATAGCAAAATAAAAATTGATAGTTTTTTAGTTTTTTTTGACCAATTTACTGAATCTGATTGCCGTTTTGTTTATTACTGAAGGTTCTCGCTCTGGGTAATATTTTGCTGACAATATTTTTACTTAAAAAGTTGTAGAAATTCTAAAAAGTGGCATAATTTGGTTTTAGTCGCAAAGTAAATTCCTATTTTTAGATACAAATTTTTGAACCCCTTTAGGACAGAAATAAAAATGATAATAATTACTAGCCAATAAATGAAATGCGAAATAAAAATAATACACATTACATATACATTTGTTTAATAGTACAGAGAAAATTGGTAGACGTTTTTGCATGTTTATTTATTAGAAATTAAATAAAATTACTTTAGTTCAAATTGTGCGAAATTGTGCGAATTTGATCAACTACTCGTATGATTAAAAAATAAAAGTTTTCAAAACTTTAATTCAAACATATGAATAATTAATATAATAAAAACTTGGCTAAAATATTGAATTTTCTGGGAATATTCATTTTTTTAAGTTTGTATTTAATAATACTGTAGAGACAAATGAATTTAATTACTGATATATAATATGGTGGAATTTATCCAAATGCCGATATGTGTCTATAGCTGAAAATAAATTACATGAAACCTATCTAATCGAGATTTAATTTAATAAATATTTAAAAATATATTTGTCTACCAAATGCTTTTACCACAAAGCCATGTAGAAGCCAATAGCTGAAATCTGATATGAAAAGTATCGAAGTATTGAAATATCTCTAACATTAACAGTATTAAAAAATATCCAAAAAAGTTTAATTATTAACTTTTATAATTGCCATTTGTTTTCAATTTTTATTTAATTTCGAATTCTTACATCCGTACCGGGTGTTTAAAAGCAACTTGAGATTGGTAAAATATTGCTAAGTAGTCGATTATTAATTATTCTAAAATGAAATCTTATGTGCCAGCATATGTTTCAGCATCATATAATTCTTTTTTAATATTTGTCTACTCCTTTCAGATTTTGCATTATATATCTTTTAAATTTTCACACCACAATTGAAGATTCAATAACGCCCTGTAAAAATATCATATGATAATTCAAGAGTATATTCTCTTAAATAATTTTCAAAAAAATATCACACATGTTTATCTATAATTAGTAACCTTGAAGGAAAGTATAAGAATATTTCTTGTAGCTCAACTTGCATGTAGATTAGACAATAAACTCTTCAAATTGAATTGAATATATTTAAATCCAAATATCTTGCATCTAAATTCACTGTCAATAAGTGAAATTAGTTATATTTAAATTTACCTTGTATTCATTTCTCCCCTGAATTTTGATACGTCTTACTAAGTTTATATTATACCATTAACGTATCACTTTTAGTTTAATTGTTATAAATTATGTAACACAAAAATGTACTTTTAAAATGTCACTCATACAAAAAAGATGTCTAAACCTAAGACGTCGGATCATAATTTCAATACGATTTTCAAGTATACCGAGTTGCCGTAGAGCATTATATTGTTAGAAAGTATTATAGATTATTTAATTTTGAACAAATTCGCCGAATATACCCTTGACTTATCACGTTTAATTGTTATAAATTATGCAACACAAAAATGTACTTCTAAAATGTCATTCATATAAAAAAGATGTAGAAACCTAAGGGATGTCGGGTCATAACTTCAATTTGATTTTAAAGTACACCAATACATCAATTAGGTACCTGGAAGGTCTGTTATAATATTTCGCGTATGATAAAACATAAACATTTTATATCCAACATCAAAGTTACCTTCCTCTGATAATAAATAGATCTTTCAATCCAATTTTCACTGAAAATAAAACTAAAATGAGACGAATAAAATTTCAATCTTGTCTCCTGTCATTTCGAAACCGCTAGAGGCTTCGGCAAGCAAAAAATGCTTGTACAGCCACGGGCTCTTTTCATGGAATTCTACTTCATACGTTGTTAAAAAAAAACCTCGTAAAAGATTTCGCCTACACCCTGCAGTTGTAAAACGTGTCTCGTCTAGGGGGGATAACTATATTTTCGATATTCGAAAAGATAAATGATGTTTTGGACCGAAACTTTTATAAATTGTTCTCAATGATGCAAATATTATCCAATATTTTGGAAAGAAATAAAATTATTTGAACTCGTAATAAATTATTCTTACGTTGAATGTAAGTCGAAATGGTTAAAGACAGACGCATAGAAACAGAATTTTGATAAGTAAAATGTATACAAAAGTGATTTGTAATTTTGGGAAAACAGTAAAGAAAACTGCGTTGGGATCTCCAGTAATAATAAAAATTTACTTCATGTTCTTTTCTCAAAAAAAAATCATGAAATCAGTGCAATAAAGAAAATCGTTTATGTATGTATATACTAGAATCTAGTAACTAGATAAAGTAAAAAAATTGTTTGCTAAGACGACATTCTTAAAAATAGACGGCGAGAAACAAAATTCGGTAAAATCGATAACCTGAAATTTAAAAGAAAAATGGTTGCTAGAACCGAGAGTTATTATATGGACTTAAAAGTGCATTATTTTCCCATTAATTGTTTTCCCTTAAATACTTTTCTTAACCTTTCCTTATTAATACTTTATTTTATTCTAATTATAATTATACTTACAAACATTATGTTTTCAAATATATTATAAGTTTTTATTATGCAAGAGTATCCCAGATCTTGGCGTCAAGCCGAAACAGGGTGATACTGTTGACCATAACTGTCCTGAAAAAAAAAAATAGATAAAAGAATTATCTCACATTGTTTGTGTAAGTTACGAGTTTTTAAGTACAACTCAGAGCTTTGGTAAAATTGTGGTTATTGAGCTCAATTTTTATTAATTTTGTTTAAATTATGGCCCAAAATTATAGCCATTTTTCGGTCATTGTAGTAAATTTTTATTAATTTCGATCATTTAACCTCTAGAACCGTAACTGTGAAAACATTTCTAGGACCACAGTTAAAAAAATAACACAATTTCAAGAATTAAGTTTTTAAGAATTAAGACTTTTTGTTGAACTGGGTACTTAAAATTTTCCTAATTAGTTGACTTTTAGAGGCCTTTTTTTAAAAAAAAATGTACTAAAAAATGTTGGCAAGTTTTATCGAAAGTTAGCGCGTTTAATCAGGATTGTAAAATGGTAAAATACTTTACAATTTTTTAATTAAAAAAATCGAATAAAAATAAAAACTTAAGTCTTAATTCTCGCAAAAATGCATTAATTATTGATTTAAATAATAATAGCATTAATTAAATCTACATTAAATTTGATGTTATTATATATTATAATAGTAACATATTTCCATTAAATAAATAATTTTACAAATTATTTTTTTAAATATTTATACCAAAAACGATTTGTTATTTTATATCATCAACATAACTTTTTTTATTATTCGAGTGATATTCAAGTTGTCTTTACTATGTTTAATCATTTTTATGCTTTTCAACCTCGAATTAAAAATTTTCAGAAAATCAAATTCTTTGAGAATATAAAAAATATGAATTTTTCAACGAAACTAATCTTCGACTAATATAACTTATAGATTATTTTTACTGGTAAAATTTAATTTATTTTTAACTTTTTAATATTCATTTAACAGCAACCGAAAATAATACAAATTTCATGAGCTGTTTGGCAGATCATAAGAAACACATAGTATTTACTCATTTATAACATATTTACACATTTGAATTGACATATATTACATTGCTTATGATGATTTAATAATAAAATCAACTTTATTTTACCATATACCTGCCAGCATTCTCTGCTTAATGTAATAATATACACAGATCGCAGAATAAAATGGAATAAAAAAATTAATAATGACAAAATGTCTAAAATGACATATTTATAAATTGATTGAATTGATTAAATTGATACAACTTAAATTGAATCTGTTGTCCAATTATTTTTTGAAACGCCTTACTACTGGAAAAACTCTAATTAACTCGCAACGGTTAACCAATACTTAATTAACGGTTTTTTCAATAGTTTCATTGAACGGAATTAACGGTTTACCAATAGTTTCATAGATCGATTTATCGATCTGGTCGAATATCAATATTATTCTCATCCCTAGTCTTTTGTATACGTTACGCTGACAGGTCAATATCTTTGTTGGGTCCAGGCTGGCAAGCGGTGCATAAGGATCACTCTCGGTCGGGCCGAGGAAAGCTAGTTCCGCAGAAATACGTTTCTTTATTATATTACATAGCATTAAAGGCGGACCATTAGCGCGCTAAGAAGCGATTTCATACCCAGTTTAAATTTACATAATTCTATAAATTAGTTCGACTTCGGGTTGCCGCGAAACGGTAGTCGGTTGGAGAAATATTCTGGAGATGTATTATTTCATTGGACGTATTTATGTTACTGAAAAACTAAGGGAGCGATTCTGCCGTAAAATAGACCAATGTTATGGAAGGCTATGTTACGTAGTTTTTTTTTTCATATAAAATAGAACTAAAAACCGCCAAAATGCTCTGTATTTGCTGTGCGATCAGGCGTATTAGGGATCGTTCAAGTATTACGTAAGTAGATTTATTACAATAATTTACCCCACCTCATCCCCCTTGTCAGCAAAACTAAGCAAAGCTCTTACCCCCTACCCCCATGCTTACGTAAACATTTTGCAATTAATGTAAAAAAATAAAAATACTACCTATAACGTAACGATTTTACACGTAAAATCTAACTTCTTGCATGTATTGTTATGACACATCAGAAAGATGCACTTATGATAAAATTATCTTCTTGGAGTTTGTGCGTTTTCTAGGATAGATTTTTTATCTAAAAAACGTGACTGCATAGTTACCACATCGCATTTTGACAGTTTTTAGTACCATTTTATATGCAAAACGTTACGTAACATACATTGTTACAACATTGGTCTATTTTAAAGCAGAATCGGCCCATAAAGCAAAGGCTGGCTTGATATTTTTTAAATTAATTAACTTAAATACTTTTTGCCTAGAACATTTATTACACATTCATTTGTATAATTGATTACATTTGTTGTAATTTAAAATAATGAAAAAAATAATTTTATTTAGGCGTTCATAAATCTTTCATATATTGTTTCTAGTTTGGGTTTGTTGATTTTGCTGTATTATAATAAATCATCCTTTGCTTCTAATTTTTTTATTCTTAAAATTTTCTTTACTTTTAATAATTATATCATAATCATTATTAATATATTATGCAAACATCTTGGGCTTATTAATGAAATATGAATATTTATGAATGTCTTTTCAACAAGATTATAAATTAAAAATTCTTTGTAATGCAAAAATTTGTGTTTTTGGTATTCTCTGATATCAACACTTTTGCTACGAGCGTCGTCCATAGACGACGCCCGTTTGGCTACTATGTGTACAAATGCCGCCTATAGACGACATTCATTGTGACAAATTTTGCTTAAATATTAATATATGCTTAAATATTAAATTATTGAGAATTCTAATTTGTTCTTGTGGTTTTTAGAAGTATAATTTTTAATTTTAAATGCATTTTTTTTCGATAATAATTAAAAAGTCTGAAAATATTTCGTCTAAAATAAGTACTTGTATGTGTAAAATATATTAGTATGAATTTCGTTTATTCACATTACATTTTGCTATATTACTTTTTTCTTAATTATATTTATTACAACTGTTAAATTACTTAACATCTAGCAATAATAATAAATAATAACATAAATTTAGATAAATAAGAGTACACAGGATAGAATTTACATTAAAATTATATCCGTAGTATGATGATTTAATATAAAATAAAAGCAAATGATAATAAAAATAAAATTAATAATTAAAATAAATGAAATTTCTGAATAATAATACTAGAAACTAGAAAAACAATAAAGTGGAATTAAAACAATAAGTGACAGATAATAAGAAATATAACAAAATAACAATATTAGAAATAATAATATAATAATAATAATAATAATAATAATAATAATATAATCTTAAATTAGATGGGAGTTTTATGAAAAAAAAAATATGAAATATTTTCTATACAATTATGAAGAAAAGTTGATAAAAAATATTAATTTAACTTAATTTATCACTTATCATTTATCATTTATTTACTTTGTGAAGAATAAAATTTCTACTGCACTGCAATATGTAAAATTCAGCCTTGACCATGGGAGGGATGTTTCCATATCTCTGCATATTTTTATACCTGCTTAGATTTCGGTTTTGCCGAAGAACAAACCATATGACATGCTTTTTCGTGTTCCGTGAGAAACTAATAAAAGAAACCAGTTTTAGTTTAAATTATATTAAAAATAATTGGAAAGAATTGTTTGTTCATAACTCAGGAACTCCTCTCGAGTATGTAATTTTATGAGCAAATATGATTAAATTTAACACAACTATCGTGAGATATTTAAATTTTTATGATACTCTTAATTATTATTTGAATGGGCAACATGAAATATCGTAAGCAATAAAGGTGTCGTATTAACTATATCTGACTGCCAAAGTGTTTATAATGGTATTGTATGAATTATAAAACAAACTAGTTTTCTTCTTAATTATGAGAACAATTTGCATATACGCTTTTTTAATTTTTATTGATATAGAATTATATGTGGAGATAAAATTTTAAAGTATGGTACATAATTATTAAATATTACTCTCTTATATAAAATACTAAATATAAATGAAATCAATTAAATTTAATCCGAATTTAGACTTGCTTATGAATTTGTGGTTAGAGCTATTGGGTTTCAATCAGAGGTCCCCACCATGGGTAGCCTGATGTCAAGCAGTAGTGAAGTTTTTTTTCTTATGAACTAATTCTTCGATGAAAATGACCGTAACATAGCGTTGTTATGGCAACGCTATGTTACGTTCTTTTCTTCATATAAATTGGTTGTAAAAACTGTCAAAATGCTATGAATTTGCTACGCAGTCAGGCGTTTTAAATGAATATAAATGTTTTATATAAATATTTATATTTATATTATTATAGATATAAAACCTAACCTAGAAAACGCACAAACGTCAAAGAAACAATATTGTCATAACTGTATTTATTTTATATGCATTTATAACATATACGAGTGTAAAGCGCCTGATTACACAGCAAATACATAGCATTTTGACAGTTTTACTACCAATTTATATGAAGATTGGACTGTAACATTTTTATTTTATGGGAGAATTAGCCACTCTATTTTTTAAAATATTATTTTCTTATACAAAAGACTAAATATGAATGAAATTAAAGTAAATTCAGGTTACAGAATTTGGACTTGCAATTTCTATTAGTGATCTTCGCCTCGGGAAGCCTGATTTCAAGCAGTAGTAACATCGATTTTCACTGGGAAATATAGATAGTAATATGTTTCAAATGAAAATAAAATTATAATTTTGAACGTACCTTGGCACAACCGTACCCAGTCTCCGATACAAAAAATATATACATAGTTTTTTTTCAGGTAGAGATCATATATAATTTAAGACAGTGCTTATCACTATTTATTGAAAAAAGCTCAATTTAATCATTCTCAGATCATGCTAATGTAGGGTTCTGACTCAATGCAATAATGGAAACTTGTTTGAAAAAACATACTTTTTGGACTCTATCCCAGAATTAGTATGACGACTATCACTACCGTACCCTGGCACAACTGTACCCAGTCTCCCCTACAGAAGAACATGTAGTCTTTTTTAGATAAAGATCATAGATAATTTAAGACAGTGCTTCTCACTATTTATTGAAAAAAGATGGATATAATTTTTGAAGGCATAATCATTTACTGTTCATTCAGACCAAAATTTTTCTCGTATTAGAAACCATGAAGAAGAGCACTGATTATAATACATATCTGAGAGAAATATGTAACAAACAATAGGCTTGTCGAATTTATTTGAACATAATTTTTACATTCGCGAATTACAATCTGTCGTTATAAACAACATTTTAATGGTTTAGTAAATAAGGAAAAATGGTCGAAAGGTCACCCAGTGGTGATCCGATTTAATATTGGATATATTTAGATTATAGATGTAGTCTTGATGTGAAAAAATTTAAATAAAGCCTACTTTATTTACTAAAGGTTCAATGCCATGTTTTTTTATTATGTTATTGGCCATGATGTTTGGGTAGTTCTGTATTCTGTCCTTGTATCACAAACTGCATTTTTCAATTTCTTCCTTAGCTGTGTTCATGTTCAAATCTGTATGAACCAGCCAATTTGGGACATACTTGGGTGCGTTTATAATTTCTTTCAAAATCTTGTTTTGAAATCTTTGAATTATGGCGATGCTGGATATGCACGCCAAAGCTGTATTTCGTACGTCCAAATTGGTTTTAACATGACTTTGTACAGAAATTAAAATTATGATATAAATTTCGACTTTAATTTAACTGGTTTTATTAAATAATATAATAGTAATTTAAATTCCGAATCTGTCTTTTATATGGTTCAGTTAGTTTATATCTCATAACTAGCAAAAGTATGAAGTATAAAATCTTTAAGAAGAAAGTATTTATAAATTCACGAAAATCATAAATATCAAAATATGAATTGTGCGTTACATGTAAGTACGTATCAATCGTCACAATTTTTAATTTACATTTACAAGAAAAGCAAATGCCGCTTATCGAAATGTCTCAGGACTATTAGATTTTTGTAAATATTTTCAAAGTGTTTGCAAAAATCCGAATAGAATATACAATTCTTTAATAGTTGTAGCTGTGGGCAACTGAATAAGACCAAACGATATAAATTCTAGTTCCATTCATATAGATTGAATAATTAGGCGCATTATAATGATATACTACCATATGATGAACTAAAACCGTTTCTAATTTTTTTTTTCATTACTATTTCAACAGAAGCCGTTTACTCATATTACTGTAAGTGGCTTCTTTAATAACTTTACAAACATTTCGTGACATGCTTTCTCCATAATGTTGGACATGTGCGCACCAAACAGTAATGAGACATTAGCTGTTAATCTTCCTGGCCTATTTCTGGTTTGACTTTTTTGTCAATAATTGATGTAAAGAAAACCCGGCATACAATTCGACTATGAATATATGATTTAACGTGAATAATTTATCAAACTGTACTGTTAATGAAAGAGAAATTGACTATTCATTACATATATGTACATGCAATATTCTTCTTGAATAAAATAATGTCTAACTATAACTAGTGGTGCATTAAAGCAAATTGCTGGAGCTTCCCGTACCGTAATTTAAATTTTTTTTTAAAGTTACATTTTTTTAGAATTTAGAATTTTTTTGAACATTTTTGATAATTTTGAGAAAAAATTGACTTTTTTGAAAAATATGATTTTTGTTAAAAAAAACGACTCTGATGTAAGTCGGTTGATCCATAGTGTTGAAAGCGTCGAATTTTTTTAATTAATTATTATTATATGATAAGTAATCTTTAAAAATTATAAATCTTGCTACAGAACTTGCTAAAGAATTGGAAACAAAATTTGTACTTATTGAAAATAGTACTTATTAAAATCTCTATAAAATATCTGATATGCATGTGTCTAAGAATCATTTTTGATGGCATTTTTTACAACTTTTTTTCCGGATCTTTCTATTCTGTTTTCTAAGTAAATCATGTCTAAAGCGGCATAGTTTTAGTAAACTTTTATTTTGTTTTGTTCAAAAATGTACTGAAAGCAAATACAATACAACAGTTGTTAATATTTTTACGTATTTTTGGTTTGTCTTTCTTTTATTAATAATGTATGGATCTCTGCATACAATTCGAGTTTACGATGTAATTTTGTAGGATGGATCTTGAATAAATGATTTATCGTGAATATTTCATCAAACTACCATTATGTATATGGAACCGAAAATCGACATTTTATTATATGTATATGAACATTTTCTTTTATAGGCGATATATTCTATCATGCTTGATATTTTATTGCGTGTGTAGTAGTTTTTCTTTTGCACCACTTTCATTATTTATTTATTTAAAGTTTTTTTATATAATTAACGCATACATATTTATATTAACGGTTTATTTAACTAATTAAGTCAGTTTATTTTGATTTATATAATGTAACATATTTTAATATTATATAAATTTAAGGACACATAAATGAGTTCATATATATTATCCATAATATATTAATTTATTCATATATTATCCAAAATATATGAATATTAATAATAATAATATAATTAATATATATTATCCATATATATTTATCCATATCAAAAATAATTGCAGTTGTGCGTAGCATTATGTTATTTTTTATTTAATTACAATATCTGCTAAGTTTAGTTGTATATTAACTTTATTGGAAACGATTTAATATGGAGTTTGAATTAAAATTCCATATTCATTATGATACAATACGATATTATTACCTTAAAACCTAAATTCATAGGCAATATGCAAAATTTCCAAAATATCATTCGCGCATTCGTTCATCATAAGGCATTTTGAAATAATAGTTTAAATCCAGTAGTAAATTAAATTCAATCTGCTTCTAGGCAATCATTTCTCGTTTTCAAAATTCGTTTTCAAAATTCAAAATCAATAAATATATACTTAGAATATTCTATTCTTGTAATAACAATAAAAAGTAAATGCATTTCTGCAATTCTTGAGGATTTATATAACTATTTCTTACAAGCGTTAATAAAATAAATTTATTATTTTAATTATTTAAGTAAAAGTAAATTTTTGGAACAAGCCAATATAATGTAGCATGAAAACTATAATAAATACATTATCTAACCCTTATTGGACTTTTTGTTGAAAATAATATTGATTGAAGGAATGGCATCAATGAGAATGACTCAAAGTATGTAAAAAGACCTCAGCTTTTTCGATTTGTACCTACTAATAAATAATTCATGTTATTGAAAAAAAAATCTAGAATAGATTGCCATTAAACTTTATTACAAAAGGTCAACTTTTTCATTATTACATTATTAAAACAATTTGTGGTCTCCAAAACAAACAATGTTTTGTACTTTTTATAGAATTCTACATGCTAACATCTTTATCTAGTAAAAAACTTTTTCCAGTTCTGCAATTTTAACATATGAAATATCGAAAATAACAAGTGCTTTTAAAATGTTTGCAAAAGTATATGAAACTAATATTAGTATTTATTATAGAAAACAATGAAACTAACATGTTATCACTACAATATTTGTGTTTAGTATAAATTATCTAAACAATGACTTATTGGTCGCATGTTAATATAATTAATCCTTTTCTCCAAGAAAAATTAATACTATTATAGAAAAATTTTAAAAGTCAAGCCGCATCTGTGTGATAGTATCGACCTAACTGTTTTAGAAAAAAATGTGATATAAAATATATTACGAGTAAAATGTACTAGCAAAAATTAAGTCATTTTTAGGTTTTTATTTTTTCTATCAAAATTTTTCAATAACAAAATTATCAAGTATTTTACTATTTTGCAATCATTACAGATTAAATGCGCCAATATTTGATAAAACTTGGCAATACACTTTTACATTTTTTTTGAAGGAAGACCTACCTCTCAAAGTCGACCGATTTTAAAAATTATAAATTCATAGTTCAACAAAAAAACCTACTAATTCTTGAAAACGTGGGGCAATTATGTTGTTGTTTTTAAATGGTCCTAGAAATGTTATTTATGGTTACGGTCCCAAAGTTTAAATGAACATTATTAGTAAAAATTAACCATAATAAGCAAAAATGGTCATAATTTACCAAAGCTGTAGCTGCACTTAAAAGCTTATAATTTCCAAGCAGCGTGAGATTTTTTTCTAATTTTTCTTTAAAGGCAGTTAAGGTCAATACTGCCACCTGTTGCGACTTGAGGTCAAGGTCTGATACACCCTGCATTGCATCACAATTTATTATTTAACTGTATATAGCCGATTATAGATAATTGAATCAAAATCTACTTAGAACTTTTGTCCAACTCTATTAAATTCAGTCAACCATCCCTCCTCTATAGAAAAGCACTTTCAGTCTCCAAAACAAACGTTACAAATTTTCCTTTTTATGACATTTTACATTCGGTTGTGACAACTTTGTCTAGTGAAAAACTTTTTTCTCGTCCGCCAGTAAAGCACACGAAAACATCGAAAATGTAACGAGCTTTTTGTCGTATAACGCCGCAGGAAAATTGCCGTCGAGAGTCTGAAAAGCATACATGGAAAATGGGGGTCGCAAACTTTACAGCCTAAACAAGGCATTTGTTTTACGTGTAACGTGTTCTTTTAGGCTTTACGATATATTCTTTAGAATAACGGGGAGGAGGATTGGGATATTTTCCTCTAACTTTTCCTAAAGTTCATATAACTCCGATGAAATCAACGGGGATAAAAATCCTATTTTTTCTGAAGAACAAAAAAATGTTGAAAGGTAGTAATTTCAAAAAATTAATGTAACTCTTGCTGCAGTTATAAAAGCACATTTTGTTGTGATAGTAATGAATAATTGTGCAAGTTTAATTTTAACTTCGTTAATTTTAACAGCACCAGTTTTATAATCTCTAAAAATCATTTGATATGAGTCCAGACATTAATATGTTTTAGGTTGACAACATGGAATTATGATCTGTTGTGCAGTTTCTCTACAATAAGCAATAATACTTAATTTGATGCTAAATCTTTAATAGAATGATAATCCCTAATTTTTTTTTCAGTAATTTCATAAAAAATTAAAACCAACCTAAATTATAATATATAGTTGAGTACTTATAAAATTAGACCACTAAAAATTCTGGGGAGCGCAACCTATTTTAATAGGAGAGCGGCGCGTTACTTAAAGATTGTAAACCACTGCAGTAAGCGATGAAAAGCAGACTCATTTAACAAAAAGCTGCCTCGATGATCACCCAAGCTCACTTGCCAATTGGCAATTTTGAACAAGAAGCTGATTTTAGGTTATATAAAATTCTGTCAATCTCAAAATCACGGACATTGGTCAGAAGATTTTGCATTTTCAAACTCCGTTTTTTATTCATAATATTGTAATTGTTCAAAATTATAGGTATAATTGTTACATATTATTTACACATGCTCCATTTTATTTATATGTTCATCAATGTTACTAGATGTTATATTAATTTTGCATATTGCATGTGAATTTAGGTTTTAAGGTAATAAAATCGTATTGTATCATAATGTACATGGAATTTTAATTCAGACTCCATATTAAATATAATAATTTCCGATAAAGTTAATAAACAACTAAACTATTATATGATAGCTATGCTGTGGTAGTACTCAGTTGAGGAATGTTTACTATGAAATTTCGTGTACATCAAATTAGTTTAAAAGTTAGATTAGTTTCTGAAATTAAATGAAGTTTATGTGCACTTCCGTAACGTAAGTAACTATTTTGAAATTGGTTCTGACACACGGAGATGGTATTTTAAAGAAAATGTTTAATTTGAGTTTAAAATGGATATTTAACAAGAGTTAATGATTATACTAGTGATAATATTATTTAATTGAAAATCAATTTTTGAGTTTTGTATCATGCATTTGACTATTATATTAAATATTAAATGTTTAAATAGTTCAGAGTTACTGAAGTTTTTCAATAATTATGTGAATATTTTCTTGCGTAAATTGAAAATGTAATTTATATGTAGGGTAGAGCAGGACACAAAGATCCAATTTGTATTTAGCAATTATATAATGAAAACCAAACCAACTACATTAAAACAAATAACACGCATTAAATAATATATAAACTACAATGTATAAAATTCTCTGCGATTATACATATATATTTTTTGCTATTATTCTAAAATTTATCATTTGGCTCTACTTACTATATTAGACCCCGGGGTAAAAAGTGAAAACCAGGGAGCAAAAAAGTCCACTATTTCATTTTTAACTTAAATAAGGAATTTTTATAAACTTGTTTTTTAATTAAATAAATATTGAATGGATTTTCCATTTTCTTTTTAATCGAATACTTTTTACATTCCAGTGATTTTAGTCAATCATAAATTTCAAGCTTTGATAATGTCATACTTTATAGATCGTTGCAGTTGACCTTTATTTTCTAAATGCCAATCGTTGTAAAACACTGCTTTAATTAAAATTTATATGCGTAACTTTGAAACTATGATATTACGTTATTTTTCGATAAAATATAAAAACTACTCTATAATTTTAACCAGTTAACTGTGGCGCATTTATTGAATTGTCATCAGAATCGAAGTAAATGTTGACAAAAAATCACGAAATATCAAATTGGTGAGGAAGGGTTATTGTATGATTGATGTCACGTGTATTTATTTTTTTAAAGAAGTGAAATTAAAGTGATTTTAAATCAATAAAGAAGTTCAAATATTTTTACAATTTTTTCTCATAACTAAAAATTACTTTATGTTTGGCGGGAAAGGGGGGGTAACTTTGAATGACACACGTATCACCAAGAGGGAGGGGGGATCCACAAATCCTTAAAAAATCGATCACATGATTATTGGACGCGCCCTTAAAATACTCGAAATATCTACTAATTTGAGAATGTGATTTGTTTTTCTTTTCAAAAAGTACAATTTAAACAGTCAATGGTTAAAGATTTATACACATGACGAATATACTCGTCTACACACAAAATTCTATAACTTATTCAGTATATTCATCAATCAAAGTTAACTAACTAGCTTATCTTTACTGATTCTTTTACTTTCATTTCGGAGATTTTTTACTGAAAATAGTTCTGCCAATATTAATCAAATGCTTGTAATTTGGCAATTATGGTTATACCTAAAGTTTTATCAAATTCTTATGTGAAATCTAGTTATGCTACTGGAAGTTGATAAAATTATTAATGCAAATATGTACTTACTTAAATATATTTACTTCTTGACGAAGAATATAATTAACGCAGTTTAGTAATATTTTTTTATTGTTGTACAAAGTTTAGATTGCTTCTGTCAGACTTGGCTTGTATGAAAAAGCATATTCTTAATATAAAATATAGTTATTATAATATTAGTTTTTGCAATATAATCAATGGCTTACATTGACAATGTTTTATTTATTTTCACATGTATATGTATCTACTTGGAATTTAGCTATTGAAAAATTGTTAGATCACGTACATATGCCATAAGCTTCAGGTGCAATCTTCTTGGCTTTTCCGGACACATCTTGCTACTTTTCTTTTGAATTCCGTGTAAGATTCCCGCCATTCTTTTGCTGCATCCACATTGGCCGGACTTTCATCATTCGGATCAGCCAACATAGAAATCACTGAGATTAAAATAGTTTCGACCGTGTGCACAGGTAACCAGCGTTCTGATGCTTTTTCATATCCCCATTTATCGTCACCAGGTTCGTGGAGAATCGATATGCATACATCACCGTTTTTTTCGATATTAGGATGCCAGATCTCGGTCACAAATCTCATTTCGGCGGTCTCAACGGGTATTCTTTAGGGAAATCTAAATGAGCTTTGAAAAATCCACCTTCATACAACGTTTCTGGAGGTCCGATGATGAGAACTTCCCATTTGTAAATATCATTATCATCAACTAGGCCCGCCGAGAATCCTTCGACTGGGTTTTTGCTCAACTCTGCTAATTGCTTCTTTAGTAACAACGATGACTGTGCTTCGGACATTTAATTTAGTAATATAGTTTGAACACTGTGGCACGAAATTGTGTTAAATATTCTATAAAATTAAACGGTTTGTTAACTGAACCTACTGAGTGATGCCAATGTAAATAAAAATATTACTGACATCTGACATAAACAATCTAAATTTAATTTGACAACGGTTGGTAAAACAAAAGGCAAACACTTAAGTGCATTTTTGTAAAATAGAATGTGAATATTATATACTAGAACTATGCTATTAGTACAATATCATTCTTGTGAAAAGTTGTTTTTATCACTTCTCGATATGGTAAGTTACTGCCGCAAAAATTTTGCTCTTTGCTATATATGAAGTAAAAAATTATTTTTGGTTAGCTCCTTATTATCTAAATTGCAGTTTTTGTAATTTCGTTAAAGCGTAATTATTTTCTCACGTGATTTTAAATCTCCAAAATGGATAAAGACCTTATCTCAAGGATAGTTTCGACAATGTCATGTAGAAGTTGGAAAACACATTTTGATCCATTAATCAAGAGAATATATTCAATAATCATTATGGATACTATGTTTTTTTAACTTCCCGTAGGGTAGTTATTGTAATGGGCCGAAAATCGAAATTGAAAATTTTTACATTTTTCGACGTTTTGAAGGTTTCTGAACATTTTGGCATACCTCAAAAAAATGGATGTGTGTGTGTGTATGTATGTATGGATACAAATTTCTAGTCACGTTTTTGGCGCACGGATCAACCGATTTGAATGGTTCAAAAAACATTTGATTCCTATTGATAGGTAGAAGAGCTGATTAGTTTTTGGCAAAGGCAGGTCCAGCCGTTTCGAAGATACGGAGCAAAAAGTGCAGAAAATAGAAATCGACTTTTTGAGAGAACGGAGTATCCGATTTGAATGAACTAAAAAACATTCAATTAGTAATGATTGGGAGAAGTGTTTGTTAGTTTTTGGCAGGCTCAGCCATTTTGAAGATACGAAGCTAAATATGTAAAAAATGGCAGTTTTTGAGAGAACTAAGCGTCCGATTTAAATGATTCAAAGAACTTTCTGCTTGTCTTAGCAAAATAATCGATTTTGGAAAAAAAATTTTGTTTCAACTTATTTTTTTCAAAAAAAATTTTTTTGTATATAGAAATAATTCAGATTTTATTTTTACTTCTGACTATAGTTTTAATATACTTTAAACAAATAATTTCAACTTTGCTTTTCAGTTTATATAATTCTTATAAATATTAGACAATGTTACAATATTAATAATAATCTATTTGAAAACATTCAGTATTCCTCGAACATTTCGTTACGGTACGGGAAGTTCCAGCAATTTGCCTTAAGGCACGATGCCATACACCCCACTAGTTTTATTTACATTTGTGTAAATGGTTTATTAAATAAGGAAAAAAGGCCGAAAGGTCACCCAGTGATCCGATTCGATGTTGGATATGTTTAGCTTATATTATGTATATTATTATTATGTATTCGTTGCAGTTTGTATTACAATCATTGATTTGTCACTAAGTTATAATTAAAGAAGATATATTTATTTATTATTTATTAAACATGTTGCGGGGACTTTACTTTTAGAAGTGGACATTTAGTACCATCAAAACACTCCGCTACCCCCTCTACCAGTGGTAGCAACCATCCCGAGCAAACGCTCAATGCCATGAAGATTGTCACCTTCATGGCCAATATTATAGATGTAGCCCTAATGTGAAAAAAATTAAATACGAATAATTGTACATATTATATGGGATTACCAAAGAATATCAAAGGGGGGCCGTTTTCATCTAAGCCGTTCAATGCCATGGCTTTTTATTTATTAAGTTTTTGGCCATGATGTTTGGTTGGTTCTGTATTCTATGGTTACTATTGTGGGAATTGGCTTTTACTTGGTAAATGACACCTATTTCCGTAAAATATCAAATGGAAATTTAGTCATTCAGGATTCAATATAAAGTCACTTATTCTTGCAAAATAAATTTACAAACAATTGGTTTTTCCTTTATCGCTGAATATTTTAAAATTCTTTAGCAAAGTGAAATAATGCATGTACTATAAATTTTAGTGATGTGTATTATGAATTATTGCTGGTTATAAATTATTTCGGACATTTTCATCAGCGATAAGAAAACTGAATAACGATAATGATTGAATATGATTTTTTATGGTTCTCTTTAATATTCATGTGTGGATTTTGAGTTATTTTTTATGTTTGTACTCTCTAATAAATCAATCGTAATTGTCAGGTTCATAAATCTTTACATAACACTTAGATATAAATTGAAAATGTTTTAGAGCACACTATCTTAAGGGATTTGTAGTTCTTATTAAACCTAAAGGTTTTTCCCAGTGAACCTAAATTAATGCATATTGAATTCTGTGATTCAGTATACTGAATATAAAGTAAATTTTATATTATGTACTACAAATTACACTAACACACTGTTTTTTCCTTCGTTTTCTATTTTCAAATATTATGCGTATATAAAAATATAAACAGTTAGAATTTTTGTTAATTATAACAAGTTAAAAACGTTGTCAAAAAAAAATTGACTAACAATTAGTGAAAAGCAAGTTATAGTTTTAGGTCGTTTAACTCTATATTTTGATTTTTTTTTGGTTAATGGTTGTTAATTATGAAATAACTTGTTTTTCCAATAACAAATAAGTAGAATTTCATATTATATTTATAAAGAATAAAGAAATTTATTTATGTATTTATTTAA